>NW_026776637.1:0-138227 GCF_030936135.1 Gavia stellata | reverse complement strand
TAAGCCCCAGCCCCGCGCTACAGACCTGCTCCGGCCCCTCCTGCGGAGGGCTCGCTGAGGCGGCTGCGCCCTGGATCGAAATGTGGTCCACCCTTGAGGAAAGGGACGGAGCCACATCGTGAGTTCCCGAGTTACAAGCAGCGTGGGCTATGCTCTGCACATTATTCCCTGCAAATGTCTGTGGAGGAGGAGAAGTCCAAGGTGTGTAGCGTACCTCCTTAGCGCTGCTGAAGTTGGTAGTGATTTTTCTGACAAGTGACATACTGGTCCTGGGTCTTTTGGTGCCATTGCAGTATACGCAGAAGACCACTTATTTGTGGGCTCTGCCAGGTGTGATGTATGTGCTAAGCAACAGCCCTTGGTCCTGTGGGTTTCCTCTATCCTTTATACCTCATAGCCAAGTATAGAATTCCCCTTATTTATAGAGTTATTTTTTTAATTGTAGAATGCCTGTGCATATTCAAATATTTCTCTCCCTTGTGCTTGTATTGACATTGATTGAGAATGGAAATAATAAAATTGAGAGCCTGGGAAAGAGGTATGATGCATTTAAAAAATCGAATTTCCGTGGGGTTGTGATTTTCCCAGGCAAACAATCTTTCTGTGGCCCGGCACGACACCCGAGCCACGCCGAGTCTGGCAGTTGGTGTATTCTGTGAAGGTGTGTTGCCAATGTTTTCGTCCTATGGACCTGTCAGTACAAGGGGTGTGGCAACTCAAGCAGTGAGGGAAAAGGTGTCTGTGCTGCCTCACGCACACGATTGCAGCAGCTTCCTCTCTTCTATGGAGACTGTCGCTTTCCACACTTGTGCACTTGGGCAGTTTCTTCACATTCCTGGATAAAAAAGACACTCCTTTGCTTCCTTACTGCAGACTTCTGTGTTCTCTTTGTTTTTCTAAGGCAGGTGTTGAGGTGAAAAAGTTGGCTTAGTGCATAGGTGGGAGGGACATTGGCTTTGCTCCGAGTTGGTTTTGGGAAGGGTGTGTAGCTGGGAATGTAATTCCTCTTCTGAAGGCTGCAAACTACACGTGAGTGGGATTTCTGGCGTAGGTTTCCTTGTACTGCTCTGTCGTTGTACTAAAATCTCCGTCCCGGTGCTTTGTCCTTTGGTAGTGGGTCAGCTGGCTCTGGGTGTATGAGGTTGTACGTGATCTTGCTCTTCCTCAGCAACGGCTGGACAGGTAGTCTGCAGGTTCTAGTACCTGTTGGAGACAGAGGAGAATAGCTTACCAGGTCTCACGTAGGATTTAGGCAATTGTTTCAGATATGTTATTTAGACCTTGACATGACTGCATAACAACATCATTTCGGAGCCCTGGTTATACAAGTGTTTATTAAACATGGTAATGAAGTCAGTGTTTCACCGTAAACTCATCCGTTAACTCCAAAAGATTTTGAACTGATTCCAAATTATCCTGGCTTTGCTTCCCTGTTGCATTGTCTGGATTATAAAGAAAGTACAATTGGTAGCATCGTATAGTTCAAATTATAATGCTTGGCTCCTTAAGAATTTCATTTATTTCTACAGACGCAGAATCCTAATTGCAAAGAGAAGTTAATGGAGAAGCTGAGGTTTTAAAAATACTTGTTCCATTTCTTTCTTGCTTTATCAGTTACTGACCAAACCAAACCAGTTAGCGGACAGCTTCATGGGGCAGAGACGTGTTTCCATTGCACCTTAGGAACCTGAGTTGCTAAAGTGGGGAGAGGGATTTTCTGCAGGGACTAAAGCACAATTTTTGAGAGCACTTCTTTGGCAGGTGCTGTTGGGAGGGAGGAACAGAGCCTTTTCCTACCGTGTGGGTTAGCAGTCAGGACCTTTGCACTTTGGAATGGCAGAAGCCCTTGCTGCTCCAAGAAGGGACTTGAAGGATCCAGATTAATTCTGCTGATAAGGAAATCTCTTAGTATTGTCTGCTCCTGTTGGAGTTTGGGTATTTGAAACCTGTGCAAAGAACTTGCCTTATCTCCCTGCCTGTAAGGAAGATCCCTGATTGCTTGTTTGGATCTTTCTGAAGAGGGCAGCTAACTGGTCCACTGCTCCTATCAGAATGAAGCATGCAGTCCTGATCTGTCCTTTCCAGATAAACCAGAGCTATGATTTTGAAAACGATGATGTTGGGTCTAGAGACCAAAGAAAAACTGTATTTTGTCATTAGATATAGAACCAATGGACAATTTAAATTGGCATGTGGATCCCTTTTCATTACAGCAGTTCTTCTGTCCCTTTTGCTTCTGTCTCACTAAAGCATGGTTAAATTTGATGTTTATAAGGCAAAGGACTGGACCACTGCAGCATGAGGAGTTATTGGTGGTGGTGCACGGAGGTGTGGAACTGGCACGTACTTGCCTCTTACTGAGGCAGTTTGTCGCTCATTGCCACAGCTCAGGTGGTGAACAATAATCCATTCTTTTGGTGTGACTCGGTAGTGTCTGGTAATGTGACCGTACCCTTCGCTGTGTTTTACCTCCATCCCCAGAACTGGCTTAGCATGGTTTGAGCTTCAACTAACAACTGTTTTTTTAGCAAGAAACTTTCTCTTTGTATCTACCTGGCTTTCAGTCACAATGTAAATAACTTGAGTGTCTTGATCTCTGTCTAAAAAACAGCCTGGCAGTAGTGATTTTGGACGATTCAGAAGAAAAATACTACACTGCAAGATCTAACCTGGTATTTTTCATCTTATACCTTTCTTTGTCAGTGTTAGTTCTGTCTTTGTTTTCCTTTTTCAAAGCTCATGTTTTGCCCTGTTGTTGTACTGGTGTTTTCATCTGTGTAAAAGCCATTTAGTCTAAGGATGAGTCTAGATGCGTGTTTCTGTAATATAGGAAGGAATTCTTAGTATGTGCAGTATTGGAAGTAATTAACCCATATTCATGTTTAGTTGAATCGTTTTTATAGAAGGGGCTCAGTATTAGGCACTCATGCTAATTTCTTTATTTAACTGCCTTGCAATGCATAACTTGTTAGTTTTTTGGAGGGTGATTAAAAATAGAAGAGACAGTCTCTTTGTATTTTTGTCTGGTAGTTCCTTTAAACAGTCCCATGAAAGACTATGAAATTATATAAATGTAAGTCTCTGAATTCTCCAGATGGTATTTATGTGACAGAATGAATATACACTGAATAGCAATAACAGAAAGTGGGGTCCTAAGTGTTTTCAATGGCATTTGGCATCGCTTACAGTCTGATACATTTTTGACATTTTCTTTTACTGCACTGCTAAAAAATTTGGTTCCTAGCATTGCAGTGTAGAAATTACTCTAGAAAGAGAGTTTTCTTATTTCTGTGCTCTTTAGGTACTGTGTAGTTCAAAACGTAATGCTTTTAAGTCTTGGACATCTTCATATACTGTTAAAAAAGTTAAAGAAACGTTTTGTACTAGATGAAGAGCATTATTCTGCTAACTTTCTTTGATTTGTGAGACATTTCATAGAAGTGCATGCAGTGAGGGGAAAATGGAAAACTGGGGTGCTTGGGAATGTCTTGTTTTGTTTTTCATGTGGTGTTTTTTGTTTTGGATTTGTTTGTTTGTTTTGGCACAAGTTGGCTTGGTGTGACGTGAATCTGCCAATACCATAGTTACTGAGAGCTTAGAGTGTCTTCCCCATTTGTGGAAGGAACTTCCTGTATTCCTTGATTATGAAAATGTTTCATAAATTGTGTTGAGATCCGTAGCTTAGATTTCGCTGTACGCAGTTGGAACACCTCCATCGTGTGCAATTGCTCTGGTTTGGGGAGCGTGGTTTTGGTTTTTTGGTTTGGTTTTCTTTTGGTTTCATCTTTTCAGTTTAACACTTTTTAAGATCTGCCTTTTTCAGGATACTTTCAGTGTTTGTCTCGTATCTTGCTAGCCTCGTACCTGTGGGTCTAAGAGACGAAGGAGAACATGTCTCCTAACTGGACTGTCCTTTCCCATCCTTCTTTTGCCCCATGCTGTTCAGTACCCTCTTCAAAAATTATTACTATGACAAAGCTTGTGAAGTGCTATTGTTGTCACAGTCATGGGAGGGTTTTTAAAGTCAATCGACAGCACTTTCTGTGTTTCACTGCTTTCTTCACAACCTCCTGTGCTCATTGTGAATCAAAGAGGAGAATTCTGGTTTGGTGGTAATGCTTCACCCATTTGTGAGGTTTTTCCAGTAAGACCTAATCCTTCTGGAAATTAGGAGAACTATTTAGTAGTTGGTTCCTTCTTCTGTTGTGGACCAGCACACACTAATCAGACTTTCTCTCTCTCTGTCTCTGTCCTTCCCCCACTCCCCGCTCCTGCTCTGACAGTATTGGCTTCAGGAATGTTCAGTGAGAAAAGTGATATGTGGATTTTTCAAACGTCATCAAGAGGAAAAGACTACTTTTTCAGAAGCATAATATATCACCTACTACTGTTGGGGTCTTTCCCATGCTGTTCTACTGGGTTTATAAAATACCTTTTGAGCAGCAACTCTTTTGCGGAGCTACGTGTCTCTAAGATCCTACTGTTACAGGGCATCTTGAGAAACAAGGGTTAAAAGTACAAGCAAAAAAAAAAAAAGTACAGCAAGAAAGGAGGCCATCTGCCAAACTCCTCGACCACAGACGGCTGAAGAACTCCATACGTGTTTAGGGATGACGGGATGGTGTCGTCTATAGATCTATAACTACGGACTCTTGGTAAGACCACTCTATAAACTGTTAACATCTAATCCAAAAGACCTCACCTGGAACGGGGAAGCAGAAAGAGCATTCCAACAACTGAAAAGGAAATTAATGGAAGCCCCTGCCTTGGGGTTACCAGATATTACTAAGACGTTCTGGTTGTTCTCCCAGGAGAAACAGGGAATAGCCCTGGGAATCCTAGCCCAAAACTTGGGACCATATAGAAGCGCAGTGGCCTATTTCTCCAAACAACTTGAAGAAGTAAGTAAAGGTTGACCTAGCTGCTTAAGGGCGGTAGCAGCATTGGTGCTAAATAGTCAAGAAGCACGTAAATTTACATTGGGCCACAAGATTACAGTGCTGACATCTCATACTCTATCCACAGTATTAGAGGTGAAAGGGGGGCATTGGCTCTCACCACAGAGATTCCTTAAATATCAGGCTGTTCTGGTGGAACAGGATGATGTGGAAATAATTGTTACTAACATTGTCAATCCAGCAACTTTCCTCAGTGGAACCACGGGAGAACTGGTATCACATGACAGCCCGGAAACAATTGAAGCGGTCTATTCCAGCCGACCAGATCTAAAGGAGGAGCCACTGGAAGACGCTGAGGATTCCTGGTACACAGATGGAAGTAGCTTTGTTCGACAAGGCGTCCGCAGAGCAGGGTATGCAATAACCACCGTGAATCAGGTAATAGAATCCGCAGCCCTTGCCCCAAATACTTCGGCACAAAAAGCAGAAATAATCTCTTTAACCCGAGCGTTGGAGCTAGCCAAAGACAAAGACATTAATATCTGGACGGACTCCAAATACGCTTTTGGGGTTGTCCATGCGCATGGAGCCATATGGAAAGAAAGCGGACTCCTATCCACCCAAGGGAAACATATAAAACATGCTGAAGAAATTCTTAGGCTCCTGGAAGCAGTGCAGCAACCCGAAAAAGTGGCTATCATGAATTGCAAGGCTCATCAGAAAGGAGATACCGCTCAAGAGTTGGGCAATGCTATGGTGGATCGAGAAGCCAAAAGAGCAGCTGAGAAAGGTGAATTAGAGGTGCAGTCTTTGCAATAAATAAAAATTATTGTAAAATACAAATTGATTGTGAACCCAGGTATTCCAAAGAAGATCAGAAATTAGTTGAAGACGTAGGTGGAGAAATAGAGAAAGGCAAGTGGGCAAAGACTCCACAGGGCAAAATAATAATCCCATTTGTGTTATTGTGGGCCATAGTTATAGCAGAACACAGGAAATCCCACTGGAGAGCTGAGGCATTGTATAAACATTTGTGTCAGCGCATAGTTGCCCGGAACCTCTACACCACTGTTAAACAAGTGACACAGCAGTGTGAAATATGTTTGCAAAATAATCCTAAGGTAAGCCCTAAAGTCCAACAAGGACAAATAGGAAAGGGAAACAATCCAGGGCAGCAGTGGCAAATTGATTTCTCAGAACTTCCAAGAAAAGGAGGGTTTTGATATCTGCTGGTTCTAACAGATAGAGAAACTTGTCTTAGGAACCAGAGCCCGAGGTCTTGATGGGCCAGTGCGTAATATTAAGCCTGGTGATTATGTGTATGTAAAGTCCTTTACAGATTCACCTCTGAAACCAAAATGGGAAGGCCCCTTCCAGGTGCTGCTGACATCCCATACAGCGATCCAGATTAAAGAGCAGACCTCGTGGGTGCATCACACCAGAGTGAAGAAAGCCCCTAAGCCACGATGGGAATCGACACCTATGGGACCACTGAAGCTTTGCATTCGAAAGCGATGATATGGATTCTTATGACTCTGCTGAACTGTAACCACTGTTGGGAGTGGCCTTGGACAGACTCTTATTTTGGGTATACGGGAAGCTGGGGAAAGGATTTAAACGGGTTGAATTTGGCAACTGTGGTAATATATAATAATAACATGACACTGCGACCAACTGAATGGGAAAGAATAGATTCGGTCTATACCTGGACGTTTGAGAAAGGAAAGGAGGTCCAGATAGGTTGTAGACTCCTTAATGTAAGTAACCCGCCTCCTCTCCAGACCCAAATTACTGCCAAGAGCGGTGCTGTCTGGGACTCTGCCAATAGGACAGGCAGCACAATATGTGAAAGCAAGGAGGTTTGTTGGTATCCCTTCAATATAATTCAAACGGTGACCATAGTATGTCTGGGGGCAACTCAAGAGGGGGCCCAAGCTCTAACTTTTAGATTTTGGTTGCAGACACCAGAGGAAACCACCACTCCCCCTGCCTACACCACCCCGACTCAGGCTACTAAATCAAGTCCCACCGAGCCTGAGCACATAGGACCATATGTGTATCCGACAGGACCATACGTAACGAAATTATGTCGGTCAGCAACAGGTAACGTCTAATTGAATATGGTCTCTTAAGCGAGTGGAATTATTAAAACGGAACGATATTTCCACCGTTCAACCAGCTTGTTCGTCATTTATAAGACCCTTACATATGGGGTGGACATCATGGTCACATAAGAGGACCCTTCCTTCCCGAATGAGAAAAAGGAGACATGCGATTGGTGCAGTAGGAACAGGACTGGGAGTTTTAAATAGCATAGATACTGAGATAATAAGGAACAAACTCGCCACGGTGACCAGTGATCTGAACAAAATACAGAACCCTTTAAGATCTTCCCTCCTCACTTTAGGAACCGGCCAATGGCTTACAGCAAATGTGTTACCACAGTGGGATAAGCTTAATAAAAAGGACAGTGAACTAATTATAAATGCATTAGACGTGGCTCAGACTAATGTTTCTACAGCACTTAGTTGTATCCAAGCCCAATGATGGATACAGACAATAGGAGCTGCAATCATTAGGGAAGGTGAAGATGGAATCCTACCAAAAGAAAGCCGAAAGGTGATGTGGAATAACGCAACGGAATTTGAAAGGAGATTCTAATCGTGGTGGCATTTGGTTAATTTTACCTTTGAGCCTACTAACAACACAGCTACAGCTTTTGTACTAACAATATATAAAGGTTTAGTATATAACATACACCCGATGGTTGTGCTAGGATTAAATTACCATGGAACTGTACTTTGTCCCCCAGAACATAGGGTATGGGCTATGAAAAACAGGAATAAGTGGCAAACTATTGATGCCGAGGTCTGTGTCGTACGAGACCAGCAAGGATTTATTTGTGAAGGAAACACCATCAAAGGGCAAGATACTTGTCTTGACACTGACCAAAATGTTTGTCACTTTGAGGTGTATCCCAACGAGACCCTAAGAACCATCACAATTTACAGGGGTATGGGATGTGTTTGTCTGAGAAGTCAGTGTGATTTTGTACAAGTAGATGATCAAATGGTGGACACGAGCAACCATTCAAATATTTGCATTTGCAACTTTGTTAGTCTTACAGGATGTGATTTTAACTACACGGCTCCTGTTACTACTTATCAATTGCTACAGTTTAATTATACATTGATTCAGGATATACAGCCCACCCCTATTGGAATGAATCTCCCTCTAATAAGAAAACTATTGCATCATGAAAATTTAAAAAGGTTGTTAAAACAAGTTGAAGAAAGTGGAAGAAAGACTTTAATTACTGTCCATCATGATGCAGAGGAAATACACCAAGCAGTGGAACAAGTGAGGTCAGAGGGAGAGCACAATTGGTGGGATGTGTTTAGGGGGTATTCCCCGCCAGCTACCAAAATCTTAAACATAACGACCCACCCAATATTGGTGTTACTAATAGCTATGACAACATTAACAATAGTAGATCTTAGCCTTTGGTGTAAACTCAAGGAAGTTATTGGGCAATTATGGACACTAAAAATAATGATGAAACATAACGAACCACTTTTAAACGCCAAAGAATTTGCTTAGGGGAAAGAAAAGGGGAGAATGTTACAGGACATCTTGAAAAATAAGTGTTAAAAGCAACTCAGAAGAATTAGAAGAATGTAAAGAAGATGCTTCATAACAACTCCACCTGGCACTTAGACATATTAGAGATAAAGACTGTCTTCACTAACTCTCTGCTAACTAGCAATAACGATTAGCACAAGGACGAATCGTAGAAAAATAGAATGGACTGCCAAAATAGTGCCCTACAGTTAACTCGTCTCATTATAATGTCATTAGAATGCTAAGGAACACACCTCCTAGCTAGAAAAGCCCCAACCCAATTAAGCCCCCTACTCTCTGAGCATGCGTGGTGAATTAAAAGAGAACTGTAACTTTAAGATGAGGTAAGAACAGTATTAACCAAGAGTTAATTAAGGGGTAGCACCAGGAGGCGTAACTAACGTTGTTAACTGTTTTAAATGCCTGTCGTGATTTTAACCCGGTGTGCATGTAGGGAGGAGAAATCCCCTTGCACCCGGGACCGCAATAGACCACTGTCGGCTTTACACCTCTGTGTGAGCTGTGAAGTTTGTTTCCGCGTGTCACCGCCCCCTCGAAGGCCCTCGCACAGCACCGTCCTCTTCGCCAGGACGCGTGTCCCAGCGACCGGGGTGAGTCCCCGTCCCCGTCCCCGGGGACACCCGAACCCCCTCGCTGTGGCGCGGTCCCAGACACGGCAGGAGGGGCGGCCGAGGGGGTGCGGTGCCTCCGCCCGGCAGAGTGGCGGGCGGGTCCCGCAGGAGAGAGCTGCTTCCAGCACCGCGGGAAGCTCCCCCGGAGGGGCCTGGGGCCGCTGCCCGGCTGTGGCGGAGAGGCGCGGGCCGTGGCCGGGGCGAGCTGCCCCGCAGCCGGCCCGGCCCGCAGCGGAGCGGAGCGGAGCGGAGCGGCAGGTCTGGGCGCAGCGGGGGGCTCCCGGGGCGGGAAGCGCCCGGGCCGCGGAGAGAGCCGCCGGCAGCTGCCGCCAGAGCCGCCGCGGGGCCGGGGCGGGGCCGGGGCGTGGCCGGGGCGGGGCCGGGGCGGGGCCGGGGCGGGGCCGGGGCGGCGGCGGGCGGTCGCCCCGCGCTGTAACGGACAGGAGCGGCCGGTGGCCGAGGGGAGCCGCTCCGGAGCCGGCCCGGCCCGCAGCGGAGCGGAGCGGAGCGGAGCGGCAGGTCTGGGCGCGCCGGGCCGCGGCCGCCCCCGCGGCTCTCGACAGCGGCCGGGGCAGCGCTGGCGCCCGGAGCGGGCGAGGCCGGCGTGGCAGCCGGGAGGAGCTCGGCTGCGGTGCCCCGCCGGCAGAAAGCCGCGTCCTCTGCGCTCGCCAGGCCGGCGGCGGCAGCCGGAGAGAGCCCCCCCGAGAAGGGGCAGCCGCCCGGGCCTCGGGCTGCCGGGCGTGCCGGAGCCTGGGGCTGGTGCCGGCGGGCGGGAGCGAGAAGAGCTGCGGAGGGGTGACCCAGCGGAGCGCCTGCTCGGCCCGGTGGGAGAGCTGCGGGGGGAGGGAGGAAGGTGGGGGGGCGTCGGGGGGCTGAGACGGAGCTGGGCTGGGGGAGCCGCGCGCCGGAAGGAAACAGACGGACCCGGTCTGTTAAAACATGTCTCTGTGACTCCTGTCTCCCTCACAGTTTGGGGTTTTTTGATAATGGGAAGGCCGACACGGCACCAGGCCAGCTGGTGTCGGATGGGATTTCTCAAAGGGGGAAGAGGGTCTTTGCTGCCGAGCTAGCGGGTCTCATTGACAGAGCGTTAAACTAGACTTGGAAGGGGAGGGAGATGATATCAGGCTTGCCCTGACAAGCTGTGGGATGACACGCCAAGGTTAGCGGGACAGGGTGCTAGCGAGGGCCGTCAGCCTGTTGCTCTGAGATGTGCTGGGTACAGGGCAGCACAGGTGAAGTCTTACGGAGATGAGCTGCGGGCTCCCGAGGTAATAGGAGCCAACAGGGAAACAACAGTGAAATCACAGAATCATAGAATGTTGTGGGTTGGAAGGGACCTTTAGAGGTCATCTAGTCCAGCCCCGCCCCTGCCATGAGCAGGGACATCTTCCACTAGGTCAGGTTGCTCAGAGCCCCGTCCAAGCTGACTATTTCCAGGGATGGGGCATCTACCACCTCTCTGGACAGCCTGTGCCCGTGCCTCACCACCCTCATTGTAAAACATTCCTTCTTATATCAAGTCTAAATCTACCCTCTTTTAGTTTAAAGACATTACCCCTTGTCCTATCGCTACAGCCTTGCTAAAAAGTCTCTCCCCATCTTTCTTATAAGCCCCCTTTAAGTACTGAAAGGCCGCAAGAAGGTCTCCCCGGAGCCTTCTCTTCTCCAGGCTGAACAACCCCACCTCTCTTGGTCTTTCCTCATAGGAGATTTGTTCCTCCCTCTGACGATTTTTGTGGCCCTCCTCTGGACCTGCTCCAACAGGTCCGTGTCTTTCCTGTGCTGAGGACTCCAGAGCTGGATGCAGTATTCCAGTTGGGTTCTCGCCAGAGCGGAGTAGAGGGGCAGAATCACCTCCCTTGACCTGCTGCTCACGCTTCTTTTAATACCTCAAAGGAATTAATGTGTGTTCCTCTGAGGAGGTGACATGCTGAAGTGCCTCTGCACCAATGCATACAGCATGGGCAGCAAACAGGAGGGGTTGGAAGCCACTGTGCTGCTAGAAAGCTACGACCTAGTTGCCATTACTGGAGGAACTCCATGACTGGAGTGGGGCTATGGATGGCTACAGGCTGTTCAGAAGGGACAGGCAAGGAAGGAGGGGGTGAGGGCTTGCCCTCTATGTCAAGAAATGGATAGGTTGTGAAGAGTTGTCTCTGGAGAATAGCCACGAGCAAGTTGAAAGCCTGTGGGTGAGAATTAGAGACTGAGGAAACAAAGGTCACCTTATGCTTGGTGTCTACTACAGGCCACCAGATCAAGGGGAGCCTACTGAAGAAGCCTTCTTGCTGCAGCTACAGGAGGCATCGCACTCGCAGGCTCTCGTCCCGCTGGGGGACTTCCACCACCCCGACATCTGCTGGAAAAGTAGCACGGCGAGCTGTAGGCGATGCAGGAGACTCCTGGAGAGCACTGACGATAACTTCTTAAGCCAGGTAATGGACAGCGTGTCGTGGATGGCATGATAGATGCACTTTGCTCCTAAGAGAGAAGCAGCAATATGTTTATTGATATCAAACTTTGTTAAATTGCTGTTTCATAGTAAATGTGACAGTGGTTTAACACGATTCGATGGCAAGGGACACTTGATTATTTACTGCATAGAGCTAGCTGCGGCTGGATCCAAACTTGGTCTTGGACTTGGTCAACGGTTTATGTCTAAAGGATTATATGTGCACAAGCAATCAAAGATATAATCTTAGTGAAGCTTACAAAGTTTAGCAAGCTATTAGTCACTTACCGAGGATCTGCTGCGGCAAGGACTCTCTCAACACCGAGGAGTAAGGGATCTCTGCGGCAGGCATAACCTTGGGAGGCGTCCCTGCTCAAGGGGAGATCCCGTCGTGCAACCCGCTGCCGTGCAGGAGAGCTCAAAGGGCTCTTGGGCTGCTCACTATTTATGGGGGTAAGATGACTGACTCCTAGTCGTATTTGCATACCGACCACAGAGATCTTAGTTTCTTTCTTCCAGATTTGGCTTGAGTGGGACTTTGACCAGCACTGTGGTTAGGTGGGCGCATTGCCCACATCAACCCTTGGCTATTGTGTTGTTATCTGTCTCCCGAATCCACTTTGAGCCAGACGCAGCCATCATGACCAGACGCAGCCATCAGGACTGCCACTGGTGGTTATCGATGGACCGCAAGTCAGGGACTGAAGGAGCAATGTCGCTCCCACTGTAAGAGAAGATCAGGTTCGTGACCCCCTGAGGAACCTGGACGTACATAAGTCTATGGGACCTGACGAGATGCATCCCGGAGTCCTGAGGGAATGGGCTGATGTAGTTGCCAAGCCACTCTCCATGCTGTTTGAAAAGTCATGGCAGCCAGGTGAAGTCCCTGGTGACTGGGAAAAGGGAAACATTGCACCCGTTTTTAAAATGGACAGGAAGGAGGATGCTGGGAACGACTGACCTGTCAGCCTCACCTGTGTGCCTGGGGAGATCATGGAACAGATCCTCCTAGAAGCTATGCTAAGGCACATGGAGGACAGGGAGGCGATTCGAGACAGCCAGCATGGCTTCACCAAGGGCAAGTCTTGCCTGACCAACCTAGTGGCCATCTATGACAGAGTGACTACAGCAGCGGACAAGGGAAGAGCTCCGGATGTCATCTACCTGGACTTCTGTAAGGCCTTTGACACAGTCCCCCACAACATCCTTCTCTCTGAATTGGAGATGGATTTGATGGATGGACTGTCCGGTGGATAAGGAATTGGTTGGATGGTCGCATCCAGAGGGCAGTGGTCAACAGCTCAATGTCCGGATGGAAATCAGTGACAAGCGGTGTCCCTCAGGGGTCCATACTGGGACCAGTACAGTTTAGTATCTTCATCAATGACATAGACAGTGGGATCAAGTGCACCCTCAGCAAGTTTAGATGACACCAATCTGAGTGGTGCAGATGACACGCCTGAGGGATAGGATGCCATACAGAGGGACCTGGACAAGTTTGAGAAGTGGGCCCATGCAAACCTCATGAGGTTCAACAAGGCCAAGTGCAAGGTCCTGCACCTGTGTCGGGGCAATGCCCGGTATCAATACAGGCTGGGGGATGAATGGATTGAGAGCAGCCCTGCAGGGAAGGACTTGGGGGTACCGGTGGACGGAAAGCTGGACATGAGCTGGCAATGTGCGCTCACAGCCCAAAAGCCAGCTGTATCCTGGGCTAGATCAAAAGCAGTGTAGCCAGCAGGTCAAGGGAGGTGATTCTGCCCATCCACTCTGCTCTCCAAAAGAGGAAAAAACATCTTGGGTAGATTCCTTGGAGGACTATGGGGCTGCTACCCTGGGTCTCAGATCCCTAAAGCACACGTGAAAAAACTCCTGGAGATGCCTGGGAGGAGTCTTGGGCAGATCCTGGAGGAGAGAGTTTCACCCAACGGACAAAAATATACTCTGGGTGCTTCCTTCGAGGAGCCTGGAGCTGCTACCCAGGATCTCAGGTCCTTGAAGCAGTGGTCAGAAGACTCTGGAAATTGCTTTGGAGGAGTCTGGGGTGGACCCGGAGGAGAGAACTTCCTCTAAAGAAGAAAAAACATCTCGTGAAGCTTTGTTGGAGGAGTCTGGGGCTGCTACCTGGGATCTCACGTCACTACATCAGAGGTCAAAAGACTTCGGGACATGCCTGGTAGCAGTCTCAGGTGGATCACAGAGGAGAGAGTTTCCTCCAAAAGAGGGAAAAACTTCTTGGGTATCTTCCTTGGAGGAGTCCGGGACTGCTACGCAGGATCTCACATCACTAAATCAGAGGTGAAAACACTCCAGGAGATGCCTGGGAGGAGTCTCGGGTGGATCCCAGAGGAAAGAGTTTCCTCCAAAGGAGAAAAATATACTCGGGAAGCTGCCTTGGAGGAGTCTGGGACTGCTACCGGGGAACTAATGTCCCTAAAGCATATCTCCAAACACTCTGGGATCTTCCTGAGAGGAGTCTAGGGTGGATCCCAGAGGAGAGATCTTCCTTTAAAAGAGAAAAATCATCTCAGGAAGCTTCCTTGGAGGAGTCTGGGGATGCAACCTGGAATCACAGGTCCCTGAAGCAGAGGTCCAAACACTCTGGGAGATGCCTGGGAGGAGTCTCGGGCAGATCCCTGAGGAGAGATCTTCCTTTAAAAGAGAAAAAATATTTTGTGAATTTTCCTTGGAGGAGTCTGGGGCTACTATGTGGAGTCTCAGGTCCATAAGAAGTGGTCAAAAGACTCTGGGACATGCCTTGGAGTAGTCTTGAGTGGATCCCAGAGGAGACGTGTTCCTCTAAAGGAGAAAAAACATCTCAGGTAGCCTCCTTGGAGGAGTCTGGGACTGCTACCTGGTATCTCAGGACCGTAAAGAAGAGGTCAAAAGACTCCGGGACATGCCTGGGAGGAGTCTCAGGCGTATCCCGGAGGAGAGATCTTCCTCTAAAGGAGGAAAAACATCTGAGGTAGCTTCCTTGGAGGAGTCTGGGGCTGCTACCTGGGATTCCACATCCCTAAATCAGAAGTCAGAACTCTCTGGGAGATATTTGGGAGGAGTCTCGGGTGCATCCCAGAGGAGAGAGTTTCCTTTAAAGGAGAGAAAAGACATCTCGGGTAGCTTCCTTGGAGGAGTCTGGGGCTGCTACCTGGGATCTCATGTCTCTGAAGCAGAGGTTAAAAGACTCCGGGAGATGCCTGGAGAACTCCTGAGGAGGATGAGGATTACAATGAGTTCTGAGGAGAAGGAGAAGGGGGAGGAAGAGGAGAAAAACTCCTGAGGAGGAAGAAGAAGAGGAGGAGGAGGACAAGGACACCTGAGGGCATGGAGGGCTCCAGGAAAAAGGAGGAGAAGGACTCCTGAGGCGGAAGCAGAGGAGGAGGAAGAGAACGATGAGGAAGAGGATAACTCCTGAGGATGAGGAGTAGGATTTCTGAGGAGGAGTATGAAAGGGGAACCTGAAGACAAGGACTCCAACAGAGGAGGAGGAGGATGGGGAAGACTCCTTAAGACGAGGAGGAGGACTCAAGAGGAAAAGGACTGTGGAGGAGGAGGAGGATGACAATGACGGCAACTCCATAGGAGGAGAAGGACTCATGAGGAAGAGGACTCTAGAGGAGGAGGAGGAGGAAGAGGAGGACACCTGAGGAGAAGACCTCCTATAGATGAGATGGAGGAGGACACCACAGGAAGAGGAAGGACTCATGAGGAAGAGGACTCTAGAGGAGGAGGAGGAGGAAGAGGAGGACACCTGAGGAGAAGACCTCCTATAGATGAGATGGAGGAGGACACCATAGGAAGAGGAGGACTCATGAGGAAGGGGAAAAGGAGTCTAGAGGAGGAGGAGGAGGAAAACTCCTGAGGAGATGGAGGAGGAAGAGGAGGAGGACTCCTGAGGAGGAGAATCGAGACAAAGAATTGAGTCCTGAGGAGTAGGAGGAGGAGGAGGACGACACCTCTAGAGTAGAAGGAGCACTCATGAGGATGAGGACTCCTGGGGAGCATAAGGCCAGCTGAGGAGGAAGAGGAGGTGGACTCCTGAGGAAGAAGAGAAGGAGTCCTCCTCTTGAGGAGGAGGTTTCCTTAGCAGGAAGAGGAGGACTCTGAGTAGGAAAAAAGGAGGAGGACTCCTGAGGAAGAGAAAGAGAAGGAAGACTCGTGAAGAGGAGTACTCCTGAGGAGGATGAGGACTCCTGAAGAGGAGAATTCTGTACAAGGAGTCCTGAGTAGGAGAAGGAGGGGGATTCCGGAGAAGGAGGAGAGAATGACGAAGAAGAGGATAACTCCTGAGGATGAGGACGACTCCCAAGAAGGACAATCTAGAAAAGGAGGAGTCCTGAGTAGGAGCAGGAGGAAGGCTCCTGAGGAGGACGACTTCTATCGAGTAGAAGAAGCACTCATGAGGACAAGCGGGAGGACTCCTGAGGATGATAAGGCCTCCTGAGGAGGAGGAGAACTCTTGAGGAGAAAGAAGGAGTGGACTCCTGAGGAGGACGAGGAGGAGGATTCCTTAGGGGGAAGAGGTAAACACCTGAGGAGGGGGTGAAGGAGGACTTCAGAGGAGGAGGCGGCGGAGGAGGAGGAAGAGGAAGAGGACTCCTGAGGAGGAGGAAGATAAGGAGGAGTTCTGAGGAGGAGTACTCCTGAGGAAGAGCAGGACTCCTGAGGAGGAGAACTCTGAAGAAGGAGGCATCCTGTGTAGGAGGAGGAGGCCTGAGGAGGAGGAGAAGAAAGAGGAGGACTCCTGAGGAGGAAGAGAAGGAGAAGGACTCCTGAGGAAGTGAAGGAGGAATCCTGAGGAGGAGGAAGAGATGGACTCCTGAGGAGGAAGAGGTAGAGGAGGAGGACTCCTGAATAGAAGGACTCCTCTAGGAGGAAGAGGAGGACTCGAGAAGAGGAGAACTCTGAAGGAGGAGGAGTCCTGAGGAGGAGAAGGAGGGGAACTCCTGATGAAGAGGTGGAAAACTCCTGGACAGGAAGAGAACTTCTGAGGACTCCTGAGGAGGAGGAGGAAGAGAAGGAGGAGGACTCCTGAAGAGCAGGACTTCGGAGTAGGTGAAGGAGGACTCCTGAAGAGGAGTACTCCTGAGGAGGACGAGGACTCCTGAGGAGGAGAATTCTGTAGAAGAAGGAATCCTGAGTAGGAGAAGGAGGAGGATTCCTGAGGAGGAGGAGGAGGAAGACGATGCCTTAGGAGAAGAAGGAGGAAGAGGAGGAGGACTCCTGAGGAGGAGGAGGACTCCTGAGGAGGAGAATCTAGACAAGAAGTGCTGAGGAGGAGGAAGGGTCCTGAGGAGGATGACTCGTATGGAGTAGAAGGAGCACACATGAGGATGAGCGGGAGCACTCCTGAGGAGGATGAGGAGAACTCTTGAGGAGAAAGAAGGAGAAGGACTCCTGAGGAGGAAGAGGAGGAGAAGGACTCCTAGGAGTTGAAGGATGAATCCTGAGGAGCGGAAAGAGATGGTCTCCTGAGAAGGAGGAGGAGGACTCCTGAGGAGAAGAACTCTTTTGAAGGAGGAGTCCTGAGGAGGAGAAAGAGGGGAAGTCCTGATGAAGAAGTGGAAAACTCCTGAATAGGAAGAGAACTTCTGAGGAGGACATAGGAGGACTCCTGAAGAGGAGGAAGAGAAGGAGGAGGACTCCTGAAGAGGAGGACTTCTGAGTAGGTGAAGGAGGACTCCTGAGGAGGAGGAAGAGGAGGAGGACTCCTCAAGAGGAGTACTCCTGAGGAGGACAAAGACTCCTGAGGAGAATTCTGTACAAGAAGGAGTCCTGAGTAGGAGAAGGGGGATTCCTGATGAGGAAGAAGACGACTCCTTAGGAGAAGGAGGAAGAGGACGAGGACTCCTGAGGAGGACGAGGACTCCTGAGGAGAATTCTGTACAAGAAGGAGACCTGAGTAGGAGAAGGATGAGGATTCCTGAGGAAGAGGAGGAGGAGGAATAAGAATACTCCTTAGGAGAAGAAGGAGGAAGAGGAGGAGGACCATTGAGGAGGAGGAGGAGGAAGAGGAGGACCCCTGAGGTGGAGAACCTAGACAAAGAGAAGTCCTGAGTAGGAGGAGGAGAAAAGGGTCCTGAGGAGGACGACTTGTATAGAGCAGAAGGAGCACTCATGAGGACAAGCAGGAGGACTCCTGAGGAGGATAAGGTCTGAGGAGGAGGAGGAGGAGAACTTTTGAGGAGAAAGAGGGAGTGGACACCTGAGGAGGGCGGGGAGAATTCCTTAGGGGGAAGAGGTAAAGTCCAGAGGAGGGGGTGAAGGAGGACTTCTGAGGAGGAGGAGGTGGAGGAGGAAGAGGACTCCTGAGGGGGAGGAAGATAAGGAGGAGTTCTGAGGAGGAGTACTCCTGAGGAAGAGCACCACTCCTGAGGAGGAGAACTCTGAGGAAGGAGGCATCCTGTGTAGGAGGAGAAGTCCTGAAGAGGAGGACACCTGAGAAGGGGGAGGAGGAGGAAGAGAAGGAGGACTCCTGAGGAGTTGAAGGAGGAATCCTGAGGAGGAGGAAGAGATGGACTCCTGAGGAAGAGGAGGACTCCTGAGGAGGACTCCTGTAGGTGGAAGAGAAGGACTCCTGAAGAGCAGAACTCTGTTGAAGTCCTGAGTCCTGAGGAGAAGTCCTGAGGAGGTGGAGGAGGGGAAGTCCTGATGAAGAGGTGAAGAACTCCTGAATGGGAAGAGAACTTCTGAGGAGGACATAGGAGGACTCCTGAGGGGGAGGACTGCTATAAAGGAGGAGGAGGAGCAGGACTCCTGAGGAAGATGAGGACTCCTGAAGAGGAGGAGGAAGAAGAGGAGGACTCCTGAGCACAAGGGCTTGTGAGGAGGAGGAGAAGTGGAAGAGGAGGAGGAGAGGGGGCAGGAGGCATCCTGCGGAGGGGGAGGACTCTGGATAGTCACGCCGTCGATGCTGCAGTCGTTACCCAGCGCTCCTCCAGTGACGGGTGGCAGCGGCAGAGCCGCGGCAGAGGCCGTGTCTCGGTGCCGGTCCCGCTGCCGCACACGGCCCCTCCTCCCGGCGCACTTCGCTCCGTGGCGGCGGGCAGCAGCCCCGCTGCAGC
Source organism: Gavia stellata (assembly GCF_030936135.1). NCBI lineage: Eukaryota > Metazoa > Chordata > Aves > Gaviiformes > Gaviidae > Gavia > Gavia stellata. The sequence goes on along the minus strand of NW_026776637.1, from coordinate 119,557 downwards.
GTGTCCCTGCGGGAGCCCCCGCCCCGCAGCTCCCCGCCCCTCCGCCCCTCCGCCCCGCGGCCCCGCGGCCCGGCCCGGCTCCGTCCCCGTCCCCGTCCCCGTCCCCGTCCCCCCGCCGCCCCGTTCTCCCCCGGCCCCGCTCCCCGCCGGGCCGCGCTGCCGGGGCTCCCCGCGGCGGGGGCGGAGCCGCCCTGAGCGGCGGCTCATGAATATTCATGAGGGCGGGCGGGGCCGCGGCGGGGCTGAGCGGCGGCGCCGGGTGGGGCGGCCCCGGCCCCGGGAGGCGGCAGCGGCCGCAACCGGCGGTGGGGGAGCGCGGCGGGGCCGGGGCGGGAGCGCCCGGGGCGGGGAGAGCTTTGTCCCGAAGCCCCCAAATTTCACCCGGTTCTGGTTTTTACGTCGTTGAAGGTCCGTTGCCAGAGCCCGGGCTGTTCAGGCGTGCTGCTGTGCGACTGAGTTGGCCTTTTCCCTCGGATTTGGCAGGTTTTTGGTGTCCGTGAGGGTACGTTGTGTCCATAGGGTTTGTCGGTCGGATGAACGGAGGGAAAGTTAATTTCCGCCCTTTAGTTCAAGTGTGGAAAAAAGGACACGCTCAATGCTTGCTGCTCTTTGTGGTGACGTGAATTGGGTGGTTTTAGGGTGATGAAGCAGCCTCAGAGTGGTGTTGCAGAGGGTGGGAGCTCCCGGAGCCAAGGTGCATCCATCAGAAGCCGGCACGAAGCCGGGAGGCGAGAGCTGGCCCCGGGCGGGTTCTTGCCTTCTGCCTGCGGGACGGGTTCCCACAGCTCGCGGGTGCTGGGAGAGGCTGGGGGTGGGCACGGGGGTGTCCTGGGGCCCAGTGCCTTTGCAGAGCCTTGCTGCTCCTCTGGCTTCCAGGATGGAGAGAGTTCCGTTTCTGCGGTGAGCTTTTCAGTTGCACGTTTTTCAAAAGACAAAGTCTGGTTTTTCGAGTTCGAACATTCAGAAAATAATCTCCTTACACCTGCGGACAGAGCAGAAACCTGAAGTCATTAAGGTACAAGAAGTAATTGGAACGTGATGAAAGTTTCCATGTGCTGGGAAGCTGGGAGTGCTTCTGATTGGGAAATATGGCAGCAGCACTTGCTCTGAGACTGGAAATAACTGCAGTAATGTGGCTGTTGATGGCTATAAATGCGATGTCACTAATTGCCATCATTTTTCTCTGCAAGCTTGTACCGCCTGATGTGCTGCCAGCCTGCCGGTTGTCACCTCACTGCTGGGTGACCGCTCCTGGGTGCTTCTCTGGGGTCCCCTGTGCACCCAGGCTTTTAAGGCAGCCTTGCTGCTGCCCCTTCCCGGTACCCAACCCCTGACCCAGCCCTCCTGCCCCAGTGACACACATCCCTGGGCATCCTCGGCGAGTCCCCGGTTCCTTCCTTGCAGCGGCTCCTCCGTGCTTCTCCTGCGCCGTCCTTCTGCCCAAGGGCAGCTCCTGGGGCTGCTCCTCGTCCTAAGGAGACAACGGGGACTGTCACAGGCTGCTCTGTGCTGTGCACTTCTCACAGCTGCATCTTCTTAAATGTTGAAAAAATGCCTGTGTGAAAATAAAATTAATAATCAGAGTAATTGATAAGGAATTACTAACCAAGAATTAATTGAGATTTAAACAAAATAGTTCTTCTTCAGAACACTTCTGTAGTTCAACTTGCTTATCTTTTCTTCACCTCGCCTTCAAGGTCCTGCTCAGTTCTGCTTTGTCCTGCATCTCTGTTTCTCGTACCGATCTCATGTAGCCAGGCAGACCGATTTCCTCCTCCTTTTCCCCCCTTTTCGCCCTCTGAATCTGTTCTGTCATCGCCTGGTCTTTGTGGAAAGACGTTTAAAAACTGTGGTTGCATGCTCCGGCCTTCCAGGAGGTGCCTGTAGCTGCAGGGATGCCATGTGAAGCAGGTGGGACAGGCCGGGTGTCTGCTCCGGGTCGGTGTTTCCTCCCCTCTGGTGCTGCTGAAGGCAGGGTGCTGTGGACACGCAGCTGCAGCTCGGGTTCAGAGCAGAACGGGTCTGCGGAGGGAAGAGCTGCCGGGTCCCGCTGGGTGAGCCGCCGTGCCGGGCTGGAGCAGCACCGCAGTGCCGGCAGAGCTCTGGTCCCTGGCTGCCTCCTGCCCCGCAGCCCGGTCCCCCAGCAGCGTCCTCTCCCCTCTGCCAGCCTGCTTGCCCTGGGGTTGAGCTTGGGCTCAACCTTTTGTTCCTCATTAGTGCGTCAGGGGTTTACCGGGGGTTTTGTTTGTTTGCTTGCTTTTTATCTGCCATGCTGTGTTAAAAAAAAAACCAAAACCCCAAACCCAAACCCTTACTGTAGCTCTTTGGATTTCTGGCATTAAATTAGGTGGTGTTTTATGGGCTGAACTAAAGGAAGTCTGTAGGATTTCTGCCCAGGAGTGAAGTGACCAGAAAGGACTGTCCTGGTACGCTGCTGCCAGCCTTCAGTCTAGTGAAATGGCTGGTCGTGGTGTATGTTTGTTGCAAATACTCTGATTTTTAAATAATCAAGATTTGATCATATAGAAAGGTTAAGTTTGATTAATAAATAAAAGAATAAAATACACAGGTATAAGTTAGGATTGTTAAGTTTGAAACAATAACCATAGGAACCTCACCAGGGAGTCGCTGTTCCGTATTAAGGACCTACTTGTAGCAAGATGTTACTAATCGTAATGAGAGGGAACGATGAAGAATCGAATAGAGCAGTTTTGTCTGGGTCCCGTAACAATGTGACCTGGCCAGTGATGCTGCTTGGAAAGTTCCTTACCTTTCCCACCTTGATTCGAATATCAAGAATGCCAATCAATAAATATTAATAGAAACAACCATTGATTATTTTAAGTATGGCTATTGATAGAACAGTATAATCCAGAGAGCGATTAATAAAAATTAAATTACATATATTCTGTATGAAGGTAACTAGGTATGATTTATCTGTGATTTAATCATAAACTAACTGCTGAACAATGTAGCATTGTGAATAGGTAGGATTTGCTTGTCAAGAGAATGACAAATTGTAGGCCTTGTTGGTAAACCGAGGAAAACTTAGGAAGATTCCAAGAATGGAATTTTGCAACCAACCTGAGCCTGCGCAAAGATGGGGTTCGACTAAAGGACAGGATGAGGAAGACTATGGCCGACCACCAGAGGACCTTAGACAACCACCTGTGTCCCTGGAGGAGCATGCGTCACGAGCATTTACATGTATTAATGAGTTCTTGGAAATGGTATGAGTATGTTAATTGTTGCTTGGAAATGTGATGAATATGTATACTTTGATCGTATATAACTTTTGTAGCAGAGAAACTAAGCACGCACACGAGGTGGAGCGATCCCCTGTGCGTCCAGCGCTGCAATAAAGAAGTGTCTGCTCACCCTCGTACAGTGTGTAGGTGAGGTTTTCTATTACAGATTTGTAACATGTTTAACAGTCACGTAACCCAAATGCATGTTAAATAGACAAGTTTTGCCCTTGTTGCTGATCTGTCTGGGAGATAATTCTCAGGAGGTCATAAATGGTATGTTCTGCTGTGCTTTAAAATAACCTGTCGCCAGAAATGTCTTCCTTAGTGCCTGCGCAGAGCAAGAACATCCAGTAGCGAGGGCATGCTGACCCTCGGGCAGCTTCAAAGCAACGAATACTTGTAAATAGGTTAAAAATCCAGTCCCCTGGTAGCAGCACGTCTAAGTCCACCTCACTCTCCACATTACTCAGCACTCAGTCAAAAGTTTTTGTGGGTAGGGGTGGATGAAGTCGGTATACTCTAGAGGGAGGTGCTAAAACTGGCCAGGCACTTTATCTAAATAAATCAAAATTTACCTTTGAATGGAGTGGCATGCCTTTAGATGTGGGGGTGGGGTGTGTATTGCTTTTTCCTTCCTTGGTCTGAGCACAGTGTTTCTGAGAGGTGTTTCCACCTGGGGGAGGGAAACTCATCCAACAGCCATCATCAGCCTCAGGGCTTGTGGTCCTTGATGGAGGCCTAAGTGCTTGGGATAGCTTTAGTTGTGTGGTGCTTCTCATTCTGCTCCCAGCTTTTCCCATTAATGTTTGCTCTTTGGTTAATTTGTCTGTACAGTGTTTAGTAAACATTCTCCATTCAGAGCTCTGAGTCCCTTTTTTTTTTTTTTTTTTTTTTAAAGGCAGGTAAACTACATGTGCCTTTCTTTGAAACCCCATGAATAGCTCTGGAGTTTACCTTGGGGGCAGGGAAAATAGGGACCCTTTAGAGTAGAGAAGAGAATTTAATAGGGGAAGCACTTCAGTGATATGCTGCTTGTGAGGAGGAAAGTACCTGCTTCAACTTCTTTTGGTAGCTTCTGCACTGTTTAGCAATGACTACTTAAAAGACTGATTACTTCTGCAAAAGAAGAAGAAATCACTTCTGATTTCTGTGTCTGACTGAAAGAACTAACCTGAACATACAGAAAACTGATGTGAAGAGCCATTTTTGGTCATTACTGGGTCATCAGTGGTGGCCTTTGTATAAATCGGATGATGAGGAGAAATGGCCCTTCAATGGAACCTTGAATTAGAATACCTTGGTGCAATTGATGTTGGTTTTGAGGGGGAGCCGGTACCGCGTTTCCCGGATGGGGGGAAGCAGGGAAACGTCCCCGCGGCCTCCCCCGGCTGGGGATGGAGCTGGAGCCCAAAAAAACCGCTGTGACGAGGCCCGAGCGCGGTGCTGCGTGGTGTGTGCCCCAACCAGCGCCCAAGGGGGCCCCTCCCGCCTCAGCGGTGCTTCTCAGAGGCAGCAGCCCCGCTGCTCAGAATGACAGAGAAAGGGCAGACCCCGTCCTTGATTTTATTTTCTCAAGATGAAACCTATCAACCAAGCTTTAACACCTACGGATGATGGTTTTGTAACGGTAAGAGGAGCTACTGGCCAAAGTGAAAAGGGGTATTTTTTAAAAACCTCCTTAATTTAGATTGAGAAAACAACTGGGAATACACAAATTCTTATCTGTGCCTAACTCACCAAAACCTCTGTTGGGGTGAGACTTATTGGAACAACTAAAAGTGGAGACAAAATTTGACAAAGGAAAAGTAGAACTTCGAGTGGGGATGACCAGCTAATTGAACTTCTGAGTCTGGCCCTCAGAGATACTCCTGTTAGCTCAGAAGTACCTGAGGAAATCCAGAACCAAGTATATCCAGGGGTATGGGCCTCAGAAATACCAGGAAAAGCGAAAAATGCCTCCCCAGTAATGGTCAGGCTCAAATCAGGGGCGCGGCCTGCAAGAATTAAGCAATATCCCCTCAGAACTGAAAGTAGGGAAGGAATCCGACCAGTAATCAACCGATTATCAAATAGAGTAAGAACAGAGGAGGGGATAGAGGGTCTTCAGTGGCTGCAGTTTTGATCAGTTTTCTTCCCAGGGGCGCTGGTGCTTTGTGGGCAGAAAACTCTCCCTGGAAGTCCTCCTCCTGAAAGGTCTGTTATGCACTGTACCTCCCACCTAATTTTTGATCTTTCTTTAATAAACCTTTTTTGTTGTTGTTGTTTGGGGTGTTTCCCCCCTCTCCAGGATGTGATATGCCTCTGTTTTGGAGAAAAGCAAGTAAAAGAGCAGAAGCTGGGACAGGACTAGGTAAGTCGGAGGAGTGGTAGAATATCATGGGCAAAAGCGCATTTGGATTTTGGTCTGCTCCGAAATTTTCGTACTGGCCTTCCAACTCGCTTGTTACTAATGTGGAGGTGATTGTGAATGAAGAGAGGAGGGGAGAGACAAAGGAGTGGAGGGAGCGAGGAAGGGCTCAGGGGATTTGCAACACCTCGTGCTGCATTAATCCATTCAGCAGGAGATCCTCCCCACTGCTCCCGGAGCTGTAATGTGCCGCTCCTCTAGTGTCAGAAGGGGTGACTTGCCAGTGACACTGGAGCTATCACTCCTCGCCCCTGACTTCGTAATTCCCTTGGAAGCCAGGGCTACAGCCTCTCTCTTAAGAACGTGTGTTAGAGGTGCGAGTGCACAGGGACAGCAATGTGAATGGCGGGCAGTGCGAACAGGCAACGTCTCAGTCCATGGACAGGGAACTTGTTATTCCTGTCTTCTGGTGACGGGATGTCGTGGGCTTTAGCATCTTGCAGAAGGTTGTTCTTGAGAGGATGAGAAACAGGGAAGTGCTCGTCCGTCTTCCTAAGGTGCGGCATTGGGGAGGCACAGTTGGGCTCCCAGCGTGTGGGAGAATCTGCTTTCATACTAATTAGTTAGTATGTATTAAAATGAATTTGTCCTATCCTGCCCATGTAAAACCAATGTGGGGCTGGTCCCCGTGTGGAGCTGCTCCAGGCAATGCTGAGGCAGCCTAGTGACTTCATCCCCAAGGCTTTTCCTTATTTACCTTTTTGGTTCAGACTTCCCACCTTGTTTCCTGAAGTTTAAGACCCATCCCGAAGACCGTGTTGCCGTAACTGTGGTTTGAAGAATACCCAGTGTTCTTGCAAGTGGTTGCAGAAATTGCTGAAGTGATGTCCAGCTTCCTCATTCAGGGCTGTTCTGGATGGAGTAGAAGGGGTGGAAAATTATGATTCCTGTCCTGGAGTTTTCCTGGGGAAGGTTTCCCAAACCCCACATGTTAAGGTTGAAAATTTTCACGGTGGAAATTCATTTACAAATAATCTGGTTCTCCTGAAATCAGAGCGCTCTGTGTTATGCCTCAGTTTTGATGTTTTTCAACGTTGGTGAGTCACTACAACGTTAAAGACATATTTTGGTTTGTGGCACACTTGCTTCCCTCTCAGGCTTTCCCCTCCTGACCCCAGGCTGTACTTTCCTCCCTGTTACCACCTGCGTGAGGGTCCCTGCGGCAGTGTCCGAGGGAAAGGCTGTGCAGGTTTGTGTGTTGCAAGTCCTGCGGCTGGCCTGGCCCACAGCGGTGGGTCTGAGCCAAAAGTCTATTTTTCATAAGGCGATGGAGGTGATTTGGGAAAAAAACTCCACTTTTTCATGAGACTTGATATGAAATTTTTCAAGGTGTTTCAGGAAAGGAAGTAATTTGAGTTGGAGCTACTGTGTCAAGTATTTCTGATTGGTGAAAGTCTAATGATTTTCTCGCAAATACAAAACTTTCCCACAAAAAGCTTAAGCTTTGCAGAATATAAAATCTCTGTCAGGAAGATCTTACCAGTTGGTAATCTGCTCCTGCGCTGTGCGTATACACCCTCGTAGCACAGATCAGTCTGCATCTGCTCGTTGAGCGTTACAATCTCTGTCCAAGAGTAATTGAGCGTGCATTTGCAAGATAAGCGTAAGTGACAGTATCACATTTGTGACAGCAAATAACCCTGTCTTGGCCCTATTGCTGGGAGATGGGCCTGTTTGCAGGGAGATGTAATTTGAGATGGCAGACACCCTGCTTCAGAACAGGAGTGGTGCATGGTGGAAATGGAGGCAAGCTTTGTTTACTTCTTCATTTCTAAGCCCTGCAGCTGAGTTCCTACCTTAGAGATGGCAATTCCGGTCGCAGCAACAATGCGGCACAAGGTTCTTGTTCTGGAGGTGCAGCGAGGTCAGTAAGGGACCCAGCCGAGGAGCCTGTCCGGCCGTCTGGGCCATCTTTCCCCAGCTGACGGCAGGGTCGTGGCCTTTGACAGATGTGGAGTTGTTGTCGTTGGCAATCAATACCTCCCCTGCTCAAAGTGTGAGCAGCAGCCAGCCTGCCTCTGTTACGATCTCAGGTGGAGCGGGTCTTTGCAGCTGAGCGGCCGTGCTGTAAATGCAGCTCTACCTCCTGCCCGGTCTGTCTGGCCATGTTCTGGTCTGGGGCAGGAGCCTCAGTTCACATCTGGGGGGTTTGGGCAGCTGGGTGCAGGCTTTCTGTCCTGGCTTTGGGTGAGACGTGCTGTGCCGTCGGTTTCAGCCACTCTGTTTTAGTGTCTTGGAGGCTGCACCCCCACGAGCCAGCCCCGTTCAAGAGCAAACGTGTGCAGGTCCATGCATCTGGACTCTGCTCTCCTCGCCTGTCCTCTTGCAGTGTGGAGGAAGGTTACTTTAATAAAGTGAGAAGCCTCTTCCATGGCTTAGTCTGCTCCTCTCTGGTTACACCCAGGGATGATCTCCAGGGACTCCACTCTGCAGGGACCTCTCTCCCCATGTCTCTGGCTTCTTGGTCCTTTGCTTTCTTTCAGGAGATGCAGCTGAACCAAGGCGTCTGGTCCGTGCAAGCGGCAAGTCAGGGGGAAATAGGAGTTACCGGCAGGGCTGAGAAGCTCTGTGGGGTTGGGAGGAGGCTCAGACCGTTTGAGGGCAGCGCAAAGCCCGATGTGCAGGGAGCCAGGGCTCACACGTGCCTCAGACTGACCTGCAGCAGTGGGGCAGGACATGGGTCCCTCTGAGCCCCCCTCATACAAATGCCTGCTGCTGGAGAAGGTCCAGCTCAGTCGCTTGCCCCGTGCCTGGCACACTCACCTCCCAGGACTACCAGAGCCCTCAGCACAGCTGGTGCCCAGGGAAACCCCCAGCACCTCGGCCCTTGCTGGTGCCCCCTCCACAGCAGGACCCTCCCCAGGCCTGGTGTTCCACCCAGTCAGGGGCTTGACTCCCTCTTCCAGCTCCAGCCCCACCTCTGTCAAGGAACGTGACTGTGCAAGGCAGGAGCACGTGTTTGAGCAATCTTTGCAGGGTCTTCAGTTAGGAACACAGGGATGGTGGGACCCCCGGGACAGGGGACCAGAGGCTTACATAGGCTCACAGCGGGGCCAGGGTGCCCAGCAGCCTGAGGGATGAAACTGCATCTCTGCTGGTGGGCTCCCTGTGTGGAGCTGCCCCTGCCCCACACAGATGTGCCCAGGCCCGCCGGGGCTGGGGACCAGCACCAGTGGGGCCTGTGTTGGTGGGCAGGGGTCCGATGGGCCAGCCAGAGCCCTCTGCTACACTCTGTCCCTCTGCTCAGCCCCTGAGCCATAGCTGACCCTTTAAGATCCCCCGACATTCCCTACTTGTCCCCCAGTGCCACCCTTCTGCCCCCTGACCACACCCCTCTAAACTGCTGTGCCTCCCTTGGTTCTCCCCACCCATCCTCCAGTGCCCCCTACTCCCCCCAGTGCCCCCCTTTTCCCCTGATACCCCCCCACTGTGTCCCTGGGCAAGTGCTGTGGGGGGGCCCAGCATGGCAGGACACCGGGGAGGGCAAAGCCTGCTGTGGTGGTATGGTCAGGGCTCTCCTGGGCTGTTCCCTGCGCCAGCCCTTGCTGGTGCCAGAGGTGGTCGTGCCGTGGTGGGAGGGGTGGCAAGGGGATCCCCATGGGCAGTGGGAGGGCACGGCAAGGCCCCAGGACCCCATGGGGAGACCCCTGCTCTGGGGTCTGTCCCGGCATGACTGCGTTGTGCCCAGCCCACGAAGATCCGGGAGGGGCCATGCAGCTGGCAGCCCCCAGCCTCGGTGTCACCCACATGTGGTCCCGCCAAGCACAAGGGTGCCATCGGGGGAAAAAAGATACACTGCCCTTTAGGCATCTTGTGCTGAGCTTTATTTAATTAACTCCTTGGTGCTGGCTGGGGACAGGTATCGTGCAGAGACTCCTCTAGTGCCTGCTTCACTCGCGGGTCCTTGTTGTGCTGCAGTCCCAAGAGAGCTGGAAGGACACAGGCAGTGCTGTGGGGACCTGGTCCTGGCCAGGCGCTCCCCTGTCTGCTCCGCTCCAGGGATCTTCCCACAAAAACAGACGTCCCAAGGAGCCGGATCTCACTAAAACCCTCTGAACCCTTCCTTCCCCACCCCCTGCCTTACCTCAGCAAAGAAGGCTGTAGCTGTCACCCGCAGCTTAACTGAGCAGGAATCCAGCCATGGGAAGAGGGTCTGCTTCAGACAGGGTGATAGAAGCCCAGCATGGACCAGGACGCTGCGCAAGGGAGCACAAGCGAGGGACACACAGTTACCCAGGAAGGCCAGGTTGCCAAAATTCATGTACACCAATGCAGATACTATTCTTCAGCTCAGGACGGCTTCCCAGGCATGCTGGAAGGGTCCTGCAGGCATTTCCCTGGGCACAGCCCCGCAGGAGGCAGCCATGTGCATCCCTGCGACTCTTACCTGGTCAGGAGACGCACCCCATCAGAATGGGTCAGGGGGTCTTCAAGGAGAGCCCACGCTGCCCGATTCATGAGCAGCCGCATCCACTTCTCTGCCATGCATTTGCCTAGCACCAACTCTAAAGCCATAAGGAAAACCCTGGCAAAAGAAACAAAACACAAACCCAGTCAAAACACAGTCAAACAAAACAAGAAAAAAATCAAAACAGCAGCAGCACCACAAAACCAAAGAAAGATCAAATCACTGCAGTTTAGGGGAAGATTTCTCTTTAGCAGAGCTAAATACCCCGGGAATGATGCTTCGTAGACTGCAGCTAACGACACTGGCATTTTCATCATGCCCCAAACCCACTGAAGCAGAAGAAACTCCACGCCCCTGGACTGACTCCATGCTAGAGAACCAAGGCAACACCTAATACCTCTTCCCACCAGCATTTTGTGAAGAATGATGCCATTGCCCGCAAGAGTCACGCTCCCCCCCGGTGGGGGTCCGCTGAGGGAGTGCAAAGCTATCGTGCATGCAAGGGTATGCAGAAGGCAAGATGACAGCCGTCCACAGCACGAGCTGCCTCAGACCTTCCTGCCTGGGAGCTGGAGTTTCCCCATGAAGGAGCAGAAGTAAACCCAACCACGACGAGCAGTTTGCTCATCTAGGAAGCGGGGCAGGCAAAGCCCTCCCTCAACCCCACAAAGGCACGTGCCTTGGCGAGGGGAACCGAAGCCAGCCCCTCCATCTGCCCCTTCGGCTCCTTACCTGCACGGCTTCTCCTCAAGCACCTGGCCCTTGAGGAACAGTTGTCTTCCGCCTTCTCCCAGGGGGGAAAGCAGCCGCTCCTCGCCCAGGGTTTCGCTGGCCCACCTCAGGAGGCTGGGAAGGAGGTGGGGAAGCAGCTGCCTGAGCTCCTCCGTGCTCCTCAGGGCAAGCACCACTTCGGAGATGGCACGGGTGATCTGCAGAGAACCGTGACCAAGAAGCCCCTCTTCAGGCAAGGCCTTTTCCCACCAGCCTGGTTCCCCTGCCTGCCTGGGGCAGGGGGGTTACTGTCCGCAATTGTCACTTCTGCGACAGCCTTGTGGCTCAGGAGCACAACACTGTCCCAGCTCCCCACACTGCTTGAGGCCGGCCCAGCACAGCGCCCTGGGAGTCTCCAGGGGCATCTGCAAAGGGCACCTGACTCCCCCTTTTCCGAAGCAGGAGTTACAAAGCAGATGCAAAGCTACAGAAACGTGTCTGCCATTGAACGTACCATCAAAGTCTCCAGAGCAGTCTCATGGTTGTGCCACTCACAAGCGGAGGAGTTGGTCCCCAGGCAGTTGTTTCGTGCTCTGTTTAGTTTCTCCACTAAGCACCTCAGGACCTGAATCCCAATGGTGCTTCTCCCCAGGCTCCTCCACAGCTCCACCGTGTCACTGCAAGGGAACAGATGTTCACCCCTGAGCCCGTATCTTCGCAGTCCTGCAGTGCCCTCAAACCTTCTCCTCCTCTGCAATGGGGCTTACAACGCCCCAGTCACGGCAGAGACACAAGCACGCAGTCTTGCAACACTCAAGACAGCTCCGGCAGAAAAAAGACCTGCTTCTTAACTGGGCCACCCCAGTGCACGCAAGCTGTGGGGTCTCTGTTTGACTACAGTGGGGAAGTGGCTGGTGCACGTACCTGTCCATGGGCAGACCTTTCCGGAGGAGACTGCTGATGACGGGCTCCTGGTGAAAGTGGGCGAGGAGAAACACGGCCCAGAGCAGGAAGGGCCTGTGGGTGCTCTGCCGCATGTAGGTGCAAAGGGTCTTCAGGATTTTTGGCACCTGAATGGAAATGGAGGAGAAAGAAGGGCTCGGTGCATCCTTTACCCCCTCCTGCGGGGCCCAGACACAGTCATTCAGCACAGGACCAGTGCCTGCTCCCGTGACACAGGGTCCAGACCTAGCTTGAAACCTCACCCCTTCCACCCTGCCTGGCCCTGGCTCACGTCTGGAGCTGGGTGTGCTCTTGGCAACTGCGCACACGTACGCACACATGCACGCGCTCACACGCACAGACTCAGTCACTGCATGTGCCTGGGCCCAACCGTACGAGCAGCTGCGTGCCCTTGTGCACACAGAGGACACGGGCACGTTTCACACCCAACGCTTGAAGAACTCTCCCCGCATGTGTGTAGCGATGCAAGAGCAAAACCAAACACGCTCTTTGAGACCCTGAAGTCGCCTTGCAGGGCCTCTGCAAGGGCACCTGACTCCTTCAGCAGCCCCTTGGCTCGACACACAGGTGGCATTTCTTGAGCCTGTGCCAACTGCACAGGGTGTCGTTAAACAGCCAACAGGAGCAAAGACAAAGTCAAATGGGAAAAAGGTCGCCTTTACCTCCTGGACTATTTCCTTCCTGCATTCCACCAGGAAGATGAACACCCACTTCCATAGTGGCTTCACACACGTGGGTGTGACGTGCAGCAAGCTGGGCAGGACCGCAGTCAGAAAGTCCGTAGCCTGCGCTGGAGGGATGCACTTGCAAACAGCCTGGAGAGAAGTCAGGAACAAGAGAGACCACGTCACAGCTCTGCTCCAGCAATTCAGAATGGAAAGGAAACTTGACAGAACCGTTAGTTCGGCAGTCGTGCAGGGGGCAATCACTTTTTCCTCCTGCTATGCATACAGTGCTGTTTACATCTGATGCAGCTACCCGATTGGGAAGTGTCGCCCCCCATGTTGTTTGCTTATTATGTACCAAATTTGTATTCTGACAAGAGCAATCACACACGCACACATATACGGTATCTGCTCCAGCATGCCTGAAGGACAGTCTTGTCTCAAAGCCTCCTGCTACTTGCTAACAACAGCCATCCTGGACAGCTTGCTCTGGACACAGCGAGGGACGCTGGAGGGGAGCAGGGAGATGTGCAGGAGCCCAGGAGCTGGGCCCCCACCCCGCTCTTTTGGGGCCAGTTACCTTTGCTATTTTGGCGCAGGTCTGCACGGTGTCTGGGCTGTTCAGCTCCTCACCAAGGCACCTGATCTCATCTGCCTGAGGCACCACCTCCATGGTCCTGGCTGGAACAAACACCAGAAGAAAAGGGGAGTCACGCCCACAGAAAGGCAACCTCTGGCCCTAGATACTGCTAAAGGAGAACCCAGGGGGTGGCAGTGAAAGCCACAGGGAAACCCAGGGCCCTCCTGAACTCGGTGCAGCAGGATTTCCTGAGCCCGATAAATGGCTGACAAATCCCGGGCTGGAAAGAGCCCTCTTCCTCCTCGAACCATTTGTTGGGGCTTCAGGGTTTCAGCAGCTACTGGCCTCTGATCCCAGCAGCTGTGTCCCCTGTTCCCACACAGGCCACCATCGTCTCTGGGAGGCAGGAAACCTCCCCGTGACTGCCTCAGCACAGGCAGACCCTGCTGCCTGAAGAGGAAACGGTTCAAACACAACCCTTTGCGGCACGCCCCGGGCCTGCAGTTCAGATCCCTCTTCCCTGCCCAGTTTGCTCTGGGCAGCAAATTGGTTTCCTCTCTTGTGCTCAGCAGGAGAGTTCTTCCCTGGCGGCGATGAGTTTGGATAGTTTGCCTGGGGAGCTGCCTGTCTCTCCAGGCTCAAGGCAGGGAGCAAGGGGGAAGGCACCCTCTGGAATGTCAGGGGCCTCATCCGAGCGAGTTGTCTGACCACCCTCTGTCTCTCCTGGAACATGGAGGGGGGCAGACATGGAGGGGGACAGTCCCCAGCATTGGTGGCAATGTCCTGCTCTCAGACAGCAGTGGGGGATGGCCCTGACCAACTGCACACATGCGCTGCGGAGGTGGGACTCAGCGACCCTCTCCCAGGGATCCTTCCTGACATGTCCAGGGAGGCAGAGGGCTAACAGGGTGGGGGCACAAAACCAGCCAAGCACGTTGCCTCCCGCTTCCCTCCTGGGGACAGGGCCTGGCCCTGCAGGATCCCAGTGGTGCCAGGCCGGGAAGGGAGGGAGGATCAGGCTGAGCAAGGCTGGGAAGCGCCCACTCTCCTTACCTTGCATTTGGAGAAGGTAGCCAAGGCAGACCCATGCCCTCTGGCGGGACGTGGCCAGGCAGTCGCTGGTCAGAGTTGCCAGCAATCCCACCAGGGAGCCGAACCGCTTGCAAGGACGTCCTCTCTGCAGGGGAGAGCAGCAAGAAAAGGGTCGCAGGCAGCCCCAGCACCCGCTCGCTTCTATCGCCCATCCTGCTCCCTGAGCAGCGACCGGGCAGAGGGGCAGGCAGAAGGGCTGCCCCGTAATCCCTGGAGCCCCAAAACCCAGCACCCAGTTGGGCAGGGCTCCCTTCTGGGGCCATGAATGGTGGGAAAAGGGCGCCAGGGCACGCGAGGGGGCTCTACTCACCATGAGCTCGAATCGCTCCTTGCAAGCTCCCAGCACATGGGCACAAACCTGCAGGGCTCTCTCCCGCTCCCATTCGTTGGCTGAGGTGAGCCAGCCCTTCAGGACCTGAGGCAGGGTGCATCTCTCTCACAACAGGCATCTTTCTCTCCCGGAGATCCCTCTCCAACTCCCTCCTTCTCTGGCCCCTTCCCAGTGCCAACCCCAGCCCCACCGAGCACTGGCACTGCTGCCTCCACTGCCTCGCTCCCTCCAGCTGCCTCTGCCCTGAGGCTGCTGTTGCTACACTGCCAGCGTCTCCCCACTCCAGCCTTCCTCCAGGCTGCTCTCAGCCAGCTCAGGGCTGGCTCTGGGCTTTCCCTCCAACAGGGCCCACTGCTCTGCCTGGCCAGAGGCTGCAGTGGCCGGGCGCTCCCGTCCCCCAGCTCAGCCCCTGGCCCCGGCCAGACGCACAGCCTCAGAGCAAGGAGCCAAAGCCCCACATTCCCGCAGGAAAGGTATCCACCTCCTAACACCCTCTAAGGCCTCCACTCTCTGCCCCTGAAACACTTTCCCTCTTGCTCCACGGCTACTCACATGGACCATGTCATCAAAGCAGGCAGAGGTCACCTCTGCCTCCAGAAAGGTTTCTAGGAGATGGCCCAGATCTTCCAAGCATCTCCTGTGCAGAAGCTGAAAGCAGGAAAGCAGAGCTGAGGTTCTGCATCATGGGGGCTGCCGGGGCGCACTGAGGTGGGATCCTGACCCAGGGGTGGGCAGGCACTGGCCAGCGGGTACCTGCATGTTCACAGCTGCCCTCACTGTCTTCCTGCCCTTTTTCATCTGCTCCTTGGAAGGACAGGACAAGACAGTCTGGCAGCACACTGCCAGCAGCTTGTGATTTTCCTCCCGCCTCAGAGGTGGCCTCAGCTTGCTGGCCAGAGGAAAAAGGAAGAGAAAACACAAAGGAGATTTACTGTCTCCAGAGTGGCTCAAACCACACCTGGGTTCCTCCTAATCGAGGGCCCCAAATCCAACACACCCCCGCCCATGCCAGCGAGCACTGCCTTCAGCGCCAGCAATTCCTGCCTCCTCCCAGGCAGCAGGCAAACCCCTGCCCCCAGGTTAAGGAACCTCGGGGGCTCCCTTCCTGTGGGAGACACCCGACATGGGGAACACCCTCCCACTCCACAGCCCCAGCAGCTCCCGGCCCCATGCTCAAGGCCACTGGGGCTGCCCCAGCCAGCTGGGATGGGGCACACTGGGAGTCCCCACAGCCCGGGGAACAGACCTCACCTCAACTCCTCCAGGGCCTGGAACACTCCATACACCAGGGAGTCCCAGGGCTCCCCCTTGATCCAGTCCTGCAAGTCCCAGAGAGAGAAGCACAGAGTTGGCAGGGGCACGAGACAGCCCTCCCGCCTCCCCTGGGGACACGTTCTGCTGCCAGGCCTGGGCAGACACTGCCCCGTCACCCCCACGCATCCCCAAAGGCACTGCAGGAGGGCCCCTGCTCCCCAACCACAGCCACCCAGCACCAGCACTCAAGAGCCCCACCAGCTCCGGACACAGCTCCAGGAGCTCACGTGAAGCCCAGAGACCATCGTGCCTCTGGGGTAACGAGTCCGATGGCACAGCCCAAAACTCCCCCGTGCGACCGCCCCGGCTACAGGCACTCACCAGCAAGGTCCACGTTGCCTCCTGCTTTAAGGACAGCTCAAAGCTGCCGCAGTCGCCCACAGCCTGGATGGCACAGCTGACCTCGGTGATGCTCTGCACCAGGGCGAGCTTGAGCTGCAAGTCCTGAGGCCAAAGAGAGCAAAGCACCCCTTCAACTCTTTGAAGGGCTGAGAGGTGGAAGAAGAGCATGGGCAGGGGAAACCCATGGGGGGCTGGATCTGGACGTTGAGGACAAACCCTTCCTTGGGAGATCTTTAGAAAGGGACCGTCCACCTCGGTGCACCCCAGCCCCAAGGGGCTGAAGCTGGGACACCCAGGCATCCCTGCCCTGTGTGCCCCATGCTCCTACCCTCTGTTTAGCTCTGGAGAGCCGCAGGATGTTGCCCACGATTTCTTTATCCACGCGGGTGAGCAGCTGCTCCTTGGGGGCACGCAGTGCAATGCCGCTGTAGGTGCACATCAGAGCAGCACGAATGGCCTGGGCGCTCTCCATCTTCTGCTGCTGCTGGACCTGTGTCAACAGAGATGCCCTGAGAGGTCAGCCCCGGGACTTTGGCAGGCTCCTGCGGCAGGCCCTGCCCTGCACCCTCACCAGCTCCTTGTTTCCCTGGGCACCTCCCAGCAGCTCCCCAGGCCACTCCTCGAGCTGCGAGTTCCAAGGCCAGAAGTTGTTCCCATCCCACAGCTTGGGATCTCGCATGGGGATGGGGATGAGGTGCAGCCAGCATCGCACACACTGCTGGCTCTTTTACCACTGATTTGAGAGGTCGGGGAGCTGCCTGGAACCTTTCTGTGGAAAGGTATCTGACAGAGCCTGTCACGGTCCTGCTCAGACACGCAGCCCGTGCTCGTCAGGGGTGCAGATGAGCCCACTCTGCTCACCTCCCCAGGCCAGGCTGCACCGCTCTCTCTGTAGGGCCCTGCCCTGCCCTGAAAGGCTTCCCCACAGCCCCCAGGTGGGGAGCAGAGCCAGTGAGACTTCACCAGGCTCCTGCTCTTGGCTCTCAGCTTTGGGGAAGGGTCAGAGTGTCACACCGTGCCCACCCCCTTGTCGCCAGCTCCTGCTGAAGTTAAGTCAGGGGCAAGGTGGCTGCAAGCAAGCAACCGCTGCAGCTGCCCCAGCTGGGTGGCTCTGATCCACCCGGTGTCAAACCCCCTCCTCTCCAAAGACACCTCAGGGGCCCCAATGTCAGGACGTCCCCTCTGAAACAGAGGTCTCGGCTAGCTCTTACACGAATGCTTATCTCAAGGCAGCTGCCACAACTTGGCTGCTGCAGGTGTAGAAGTGAAAGAAGGCCAAAAAAGGAAAGCCAAACAGGGAAACCCTGGCTCCTTTACCTTCCAGCCCATGGAAGTCTGATAAAACCAGCCTCTGGTGAAAGCAGTGGAGAACATGTTCACTGTGTCCAAGACCAGATGGAAGTGGCTCTCAGCCGTGTGGGACACAACAGAAATCATTCCCTGCAACCACAGAGAAACAGGGAGTTGGCTCCAGCCCAGGCACTCGGCCATGGCCAGCAACAACGGCCAGGCAGGACATTGCGGCAAGGGGGAAATGGCAGCAAGGGGGAAATCGAGGTCTGGAGCAGCCCTGCCTCTCCCCCAGGAACAGGCAGGGGATGCGCAGGACATGAACATCACCTCACCTGGGCTTCAGACAGCTGCACAGGGTTTGTCTCCTGCAGGAACCTCAGCACCTGCCCTTGGACGTGTCTGAGATCCTGACAAGCTGCCAGCACTGTCCCAAGGGCCTTGTACAGGAAAAGCTGCAAGAGAAGAGGCCACGTCCGAGATGTGGTCATGGACCGACCTGTCAGGAAAGGTCTGGCCCCAGACAGACCCGACCACCCCTGGTGGTAGCCAGCCACTGGAGTAGCCCAGGGAGGCGCATTTTGGGGGCAAGAGAAGGGGAAGCAATGAAAACCGCCTGCGTGGGCAGAGCCCCAGCCCTGGCGCGGGGCAGGAGACACACCTTCTCCCAGGAGCCAGGGGCAGAGCTGCCCAGCTGCTGGCTCAGCTCCTGGCTCAGGCCCATGGTCCAGGCCCTGTCCTCGATGGGCTCCAGCGACGCTCGCAGGAACTGTGGGGAACAGAGAGGAAGCGAGTGTTCCCCTGCCCTTGGCCAGGATGCTTTCTACGCTCGCATGTCCCGGGACACTGCTGGGGGGAGCTACTGGGAACGGCAGACTCTTCCCCTGCCCCACCCAGCCCTCTTTTCACCAGCCTCCCTCTTCTCCTAACACCTCAGGCGAGACCCCCCCGGCATGCCAGACATAGAGGAGGAGGCAGTGCTAAGGCGTGTGCCACAGCGATAGAGTGCATTAGCCATCAGCCATGGCACGGGTGCAGACAGCAGCTCCTCTGAGCGGGCAGGCACCTACTGCGGGGGGAGGCACAGGGCACTCAGGAGGTGCCCCCAACTCCTGCTGCCTACACAGGCAGCCCCGAGCTTCCTCCCACAACTTTGTCTGTTCCCTCTTCTCCCCCTCTATTTGTGACACCCCCCAAGGATGCTGTACCTTGAGCACACGATGCTCCCACTCTGCAGAGTCCAGGGACCTCTTGGTTTTCTCTAGAAAGCAAGAGGAAGCAAAAGCCGTCGCTGCTATTTAAGCTCACACCAAAGACGAGCCCTGTGGTCTCCTCTGCGGTCAGACCTCCCAACATTCCCAGGCCATCAGGCTAGAAAGGGCCTACAAGCACCTACACCAAAGCCCTTGTGAGGCCAAAGACACAGGAGGGATCCCAGGAACATTTGTCAGGGCCACTGATTTGCAGCTCTTCTCCCAGGCTATTGCCAAGGACAGCTGCTGCAAACCTGGCCTGGCCTGGCAACTTGGTTCTCCAAAGCCAGGGGCTGCACCCCCTCCAGGAGCACCAGTCCTGTCCCTCCCCCAAACACCATCCCGGCCAGGACATGGGGGTGCCACCAAGACCTGCCCTCCAAAAGGACATCAACAGCCCCATCCATCCCCTGGGCCAAATCGACACTGGGGGACGGCTGCCCCCAGCCTCAGCTTTGGCTCCCTGGAAGGGGAAAGGCTGCAGAGCAAGTGCTGGGGAACTGGGGACAATTCTCCTCCGTCACGCTGGGAAGCTGCATTTTCCTGACCCCCTTCCCTCCCCCCAGCCTCTCCCTCCCCACCCGCACTTTACCTTCCAAGTACTGCAGCAGGAGGGGGATCTCGGTAGTCCACACCACCCCCAAGGCTCGGTGTATCCTGCCATGCAGGGCCTGCAGCAGCTGCAAGGCAGCGACTGCACGTTCGCCGCTCTTGTGAGGAGCTGCTGCCACCACCTAGGCGAGGGCAGGAGAGAAGGGTCACTCCTGCCACCAGAGCTGCAGTTTTTCCCGGGAGGGAGGGAGGGAGCTCGATGCCGCTCCTGCACCCGGGGTGCTGCTAGCCCCAAGAAAGGAGTGGGATACCGGACAGGCCCAGGCAGTCTCAGGCACACTGCCTCCTCCTTGGGGGATCCCAGCACGGGCCTCAACAGCATCTCTGCCCTGGGCTCCCCCACCACCCCTGGCCAGAAAAGCTCTTTCCCCCGGGCCCCACTACTCACCAGCAGTCGAGCCAGCAGGGCCTGGGGAGCCGGCAGCCGGGCTGTGGGGAGGAAGAAAGGCTGGGTGAGCCAACAAGCCCCCTCCGTGCCCTGCCCATCGCGCCTCCGATGCCCCGCACAGGGCTGAGGGCTGAGAGCAGCTGTGCTGCCACGGCGCTGACCCGGGAGAAATCCCCAGGGCTGCCCAGCACGGGACGAAGGCAGCTCCAGCATGGCCAGGAACAAGCCCCGGCTCGCCAGGAGAGTGCTGCGAGCAGGAGAGGCAGGCCTCTGCGCTGGGCAAGGGGCAATGCAGGGCAGAGCCCCTCATGCCCAGCAGCAGAGCCTGGCTCCGCCCTTTGGTTCTCCCAGGCTTCTGCTGAGGGCTGGCAGGGTGCATGTAGACACAGACTGGCCAAGCCCCTGGCTGAACCCATTAGCTTCTACCTCGCTCCTGGGAGTCCACGGCGTCAGGCTCCTCCTCGTCTTCTTCACACCCTGCGCTCTCCCGTCTCTCAACTAGGGCTCGGAGACAGCGGGAGAGTGGGATCAGCATGCCGCTGTACTGGGCTGGCACTACGTACTGCAGCAACCTCGGCCACAGGAGCTGCAGAGAAGAACCGGGCAATTCACCACATCAGCATTTCTATTCAGCTCAAAGACAAAAGTGACAGTCTGCGGTTCCCTGAGCCTTGTGTGCTTCAGCACATGTGAGGGGAGAGGTTCACAGCATGGGGAAGCATGAAGAAAAATGTCCTGAAGGCAAGAAGTGGCCACAGCAGCAGGGCACAGGGTGACTTACTTTGGTCATCCCTCTCAGAGAGACGTCCAGCGAGCCCAGGATGTCCACACACAGGGCTCGAAGAGCTCCTTCCTCCGGTGTTACCCAGGCAAAAAGGCCTCCTGCCACCTGTAAGACAGAGTTGGCAAAACCCCTGTTACTCTCAGCTCCCGACCGACAAGGCTCAGGCATGGCCTCACCAGTGCTCCTGCGCCAACCTCCCAGGAGCACTGACCTCCAGAAGGAGGACAAGAACGGCCAGACCCAGCTCGGGAACCACTTCCCAGACCCTGGGAAGGACTAGAAAGCCCTGGAGCAAAGCAACACGCACAGATCCCCCGGTTGGAGGGAGGCTCTAGCCAGAGGGAAGGTCCTCAGCAAGTCAGCAAAAGGCTCAGCCATGCCCATCCTTCATCTCCTGGGCACCCAGATGGAAACACTCACCAAAGGGACTGCCAGACGGCCTGTCCCCTTGCCAGAAGTGATGCGGGTCCCCAGACTGCTATTGGATGGGCAGGGCATGCTTTGGAGGGCCAGAGTATGAGAACACCACAGAAAGATCCTCTAGCCAGGCCCATGTGGCTGCAGTGGCTGTGTTTTGCTGATTGTCTGTGAGCACTTAAGGATGGAGGATGTCCTGTCCCTAGAAGACCCCTCCCTTTGCAAGGCAGCTTTGCTGAAGGTGTCTGTGGGCACAGCTCAGCCTGTGGGGTGCGCAGGCAGCCCCACAGTCCCAGGTGGCACGCCCGGGTGCAAACCCTCATCATTCACTGACGTCTCCACCAACATCAGCACACACACACACGAGGAACAGCCATTTGCAGGTCATTCCAATGGCAGCGCCGGCACTGATGGCCCTGCAGCGTGGAGCTCTCCATGCTCAAGGATGCCTGCAGAAGCTCTCAGCACAGGCCAGGCACTGCTGGAAGCCCCAGGTGTCTCGCTCTGCCCTTACCAGTCTGCCTGAGGTCCGGCTGAACTCGCTGAAGATGTGCCCCACCACATCCCATGCCCAGCAGCTCTGGGAGCCAGAGCTGAGCAGCTCCCGGATGAACTCCAGAACTGCCCTCCGCACCTGCCAGGGGAGAGCGTGGTTACGGTCCTCCTGTTCAAAATCCAAAGGGAAGCCGCCTTTGCTTGGGGGCAGCCTTTGTGGCTCGCGGAGAGATGACAAGCGCACGGCAGAAGCTTTCGCTCCTGGCATCAGAGCTGGGCTTTAGCACCAGGCTGGACGGGCATTTGCTCCACAGAGCACAGCGACCTCCCTGCTCCACTATGCCAGCTCTCCCCAGGGAGAAGCCATCACCCACTGCCTGGGCAATGCGCCGGCACTTCCCCAGGCACCCCAGCTCTGCCCTGAGGGAAAGGCTTCCTCTGCCTCCCCTGGTGGCACTGTCCCTTCCCAAACCAGCTCACCTGGGCACTGGGGTGGTTGCACACTGACTCCACGGCCTCCATCACCTGGGGCAGCTTCTCTCTCACTGCAGGTGCTGGAAGAGATATGGAGAGGTGTGCATTGAGGCAGAGCCCCAATGGCAGAAGCTTCCAAGTTTTTCGCACACCAACGGGACAGAAAAGCGGGGCCTGACTCTGACTTCACAGGAGGCAGCAGTGTAGCCAGAGCGACTCCATTTCTAGAGGCACAGCTGTTTTATAGGGACTGAAAGCTATGGTAATATGGTAACACAGAGCACGTGAGAAATGACTTGGGTACAAGCAGCTCCTGTGCACCAGCCCACCCGCCCACCCACCAGCCTGCCCGTGTTACTGAGCTTGGAGCATCATCCCTGGTGTGCACCATTTCTAACTGCTGGAGGAGAGCTCGAGCCCTGTCACAGGGCGTCAGCTCGGCTGGGGGACCCGCTCTTTGCAGCTCCTTTTGGGTGCAGGTGCACTGCTTTCAGCCCGTTCCTGCTCTCAGCCCAGCAGCCCCAACCCCTGCCTTCTGTCCCTGGCCCATGGCACTGACCGTCAGAGTGGGCCAGCGCTCCCAGCAGGCCCAGGGCTGCCACGCGACCGGCCTTGCTCCCACCGCTCTCCGGGGAGTGCAGAAACATGCCCGTCTCCTCAGGGCATATTCGTGCTGCAGGGAAGAAATCGCATTCTGCACTAGCAGGCAGCTGCCTCTGACTGCCGAGGACAGGGAGAGAGCCGCCACAGCACGACGGGGGATCGCCCAGTCTCCTCTCCTTACCCTGCAGCGCGATGCAGCAGGGAAGTTCTGCCTTAGGGGCCAGGCCAGGCTCTTTGGTCACGTCAGGGAGCTGTGGGAACAAGGTCTGTTTTAAAGAAATCTGCATCAGCATTGAGGGGGACTGAAAAGAAAGGGTGCTCTCTGCCCTCCTCTCCCAGAGTCCTGCTGCGACTTGGCTGAGAGGGAAATCACTGTGGGAACAGGGCTGCCCCTCAGGCCCATTCCGAACAGCCAGGATCAGGCCTCCTGCAGCCTTAAGGAACCTACGTGGCACCTGTCTCACAAATCCTGCCATGTTCCTGGCCTGCAGGAAGGTCTGTGAGACAACGGGGGAGGAAGAGGAGGCTAAAGCTACCTAAAGGCACATCTGGGAGAAGGGGAGTCCCTAACAGCAGCTCCCAGGGAAAACCACAAACCCTCCTGGATGGGGCTTCTTGTTTGCCCTCCCCTCAGAGCAGCATCGGCAGGGTCTCTTTCCTCTGAACAGAGCCCGCTGTTGACAACTCCGTTTCCCGGCACTTCCCACTCATCAGACCTCAGCCCTCACTGGACGGGACTGGACACGGCCCTGGGCATTAGGGCAAAGCTCTTCCCATGCACAGAGCCCTACAGAGATGGCAATGCCTCCCTTCCTGAGAAGACAAGCCCGGGGGACTCTTGCCTCCCTTCTGGCCCCTCCCCGCATTTCTCTTTTCTTGCCCAAAGAGTGAGGGGAAGTCTCAGGCCTCCTCTGCTCTCCCCCTCCCTGTTCCTTCTCTAAGGCCTTCCCAGCTCCTCCTGGCACCCCACAGCTCCCCAGTGCCTCGTGGCACTCGCGCAGACCCACCCCAGCAGCCACGCCGGGCCCTGCGCAACACCTCACCTTGTTGACCCGGGAGGTGTCTCGGACCTCCTGAGATTGGTGCAGCAGCCAGAGGAGCTGCTCCCAGGCATGCTCGCGGTGCTGCTCCTCACGCAGCAGGACCTCCATCATGGCAGCCACCGCCCTGAGCACAGCCTGCTTGTCCTGAAGAGGGAAGGGAGAGGCTCTGCTTGGAGGGCTGAAGGTCTGCCTAGCACTCAGCATCGCCTGCACACCAGTCTGCCCTTCCCACTGGGAGGGGTTTCCCTTTCCCTTCTGCCCTGCAGCAGAAGGGCTCACTCCAGAGGAGAGAGAGCAGTTCCCCACGCTCGCACCCCAGCCCTCCCTGCAGAAAGGCCCCAGGACTCAGCTGCTTCCTGCCAGAGAGCCTCCAGCCCCAGGCACAGTGACAGCAGGCTCCCGGCCTGGGATGCTTTCTCATTCAGACCGCTCCCTCCCCTCACCCCTCTGCTCGCACCCCACCAGCCACAGACAGACCCACCAACGTGGACATCCCTGCTGTGGCCCCAGGCGTGGAAAGCAGCACTTCTTACCTCTTCTTCCTCGCAGCCCAGCCAATTTACCAGCGCGTAACGGAAGACTGGGTAAATGTCTTCACAGAGCTGCGCTTCCACATTGCGAGGGAAGGGGCATTGCTCCTGGCTGCCGAAGTATGTATTGACCCCTTTTGACCATTGCTCCAGAACTGCACCAGGAGAAAGGGAAGGGCAGCACGTGAGAGTCTGCAGCAGGGACAGTACCTTGCACCCTCACCCAAGCCTGCTCTAAGGATGGTCCCAGGCTCGGCAGGGCTCAGCCCAGGACCAGATCTGCATCTGAGGCCAAGCTGTGCCCTTGAGGTGTCTGGTTTCAAACAGCCCACTGTTTCTCTCCTCCTCCCCATCCTTTTCCTCCTCAATGGCCTGTTCCCCTCCAGTATTTCCCAGGGGAAACAGGGGAACAGAAGCCATGGGAAGGGACCCAGGAGTTCCCCTGTGCAGCACCGTCACGTCCTACCCACAGAAACCTCCGGGGCTTCTCCCGCTCCTTCTGCACACTCACAGCGGTTTGGGATCGCCAAGGCCTGACCTCACTGTGGGCTGACACCTGCCATGTTCCCTCTGAGATCACATGGAGGCATCAATGGCCACCCCAGCCCCTGACCCTGGGACCCCAGCTAAGGAGGGGACACTCACCACTGCAGACGGCGCGCAGGATCCGGCCACTCCCCACCCGGCTCAGCATGGCACGCAGGGCAAGCAGCGTCATTCCCACGAAGGGGATGCACCGCAGGGCTGCAGAGAAGGCAGGGACAGAGGGACCGAGAGGGTCAGTGAGAGACACGGGAGACTGGGGTCGATCCCTGGCAAGGCTGGGGCTGCTGGGCCATGTGGGACATGCCAGAGGGTGTGGGGAGGGCTGCCTTCCCCAAGGGGGACACAGGAAAGCCCTTTAGGGAAATGGGGAGGACAGTGCGGGGCAGAGACCCTGCGGGTTTGTCTCCAGTGGGTTCCCACCCTCCAGGAACCAGGACTGGGCTAGTAAGGCAGAGCTGCCGGCCAGCCCTGGCACAGAGCAAGGAGGCATGGCGACTTCATAGCCCCCCAGTTCTACACAGAGCCTTCAGGAAGGGGGAGGGTGCTTTCTCCCCGTTATCACAGACCCCTACCCAAACCAAGAGGCCCAGGGTGCCGTACCGTAGCTGCGGGCCATTTTGCCCAAGGTGAGGAGCACGATCTCATCAGGGACCTTCCCCATGGCCTTCAGGTGGCTCTGGAGCTCAGACATGACAAAGTGGAAGCGGGAGC
Source organism: Gavia stellata (assembly GCF_030936135.1). NCBI lineage: Eukaryota > Metazoa > Chordata > Aves > Gaviiformes > Gaviidae > Gavia > Gavia stellata. Next base: position 94,350 of record NW_026776637.1, on the reverse strand, counting down.
GGGCCAGAGCCACCAGGACGTCGCTAGCAGCCATCTTCACATCATCTGTCACACCCTGAAAAAGTGCCACAAGTTAAACACTCCCGAGAAAAAGGCTGAGGCACTCGGACAGGCTGAACGCCCCTGCCTCACCTGCAAGACCCCACGGGGCAGTTTGCTCAGGCCGGGCGCCTGCTGCCTCTTGTACCCTGGGGTAGGCGAGCAGCTCCCCGGTGAGACGAGGGAGGCTTTTCCCTAGCACAGCCCTGTGCTGCTGCCTTCTCTCCCTCTCTGCAGAGATGCCAGGAACAAACTGTCACAGACTCAAGGACCCCCTGGGGCCTCTCCACGGGGCTGCTGGGCTCCCAGGGCTGTTCCTCAAGTGAGCTTGAACCCAGCTCTCACTCAGTTAGAAACAGCCCCGCGTCCACCTCTCTGCACTACTCTCTGCATCTCCTCTTCAAATTCCCTATTAGGAGGAGTCCCCTTCGGACCTCCACTGGGTCTGAATAGTTGAGGAACATCTCTGTGCTGCTCTGGATTTCCCCAAAAACCAGGGCCAGAGGCAGGCTGCTTTGGCGGCCTTGAAAGAGAACAAGCTCACCTGGGCTGCTCGCATGTCACTGGACACCTCTGCTATCAGGCGGTTCACGACACCGCTCTGCAAACTGCCATCGTCTCCTTGCAAGAAGCTCTCCAGCTCCCGGTATGTCTCCACTCGGTCACCCTGGGGACAGACCACACATAGGAGTGATGGGACTTGCTTTGCCCTCGTTGCCAGGGACCCACGAGAGAGACCTACTGCCCCCCAAATCATCTCTCTGCCATGGGCACGAGGTACGAGCTGCAGGCATCGGTCAGGACAGCCATGGGGAACGGCAAGATCTTCCACAGCACCTCTGACACTACCAGAGAGCCAGACAGGGAGGTTGATTCCACCAGGGTAAAGGGCCATGCGGGAGCCTAGGAAGTCGTTCCTGAGGATGGGGGATGGTGGAGGTCAGATGGACAGTGCCAGGCGAGGAAGGGGAAGATGTGGGAATGAGACCAGTCCCTGAGGAGGGGGAGCCATGAACTCCCTGCACCTTGGGGCACAGTGTCGCTCCCCTCGCACAGGCAGGAGCCCAGGCGCTGGGACAGTTCTGGAACCAAAGCTAAGGTGGGGCCTTGAACACTTGGGCAAAGGTGCTGGAGAGATGCTGGGATTTATGCCAGAGGCTTTGCCTTGTCCAGGAGAGCACTGCAAGCTCCCAGGGAAAGGAGGGAGGGAGCAGTGGCATTAGTCCAGCTGGAGCAGCAGGATCGGCGCTTGGGGACGAAGCGCCTGCAGGAGGGCAGAGGTGCCATCACGCGAGATCCCCCTCTGCCACGGCACCTGGGGAAGTCAAGGGCTTGGAGGGGAGCCCTCGAGCCCCCTTGTCTCACCTCATGGTCTTGCAGCCGCTTTAGCAGAGAAGCCCCACTAGCCACAAAGGTAGTGACGGCTTCAGGGACAGCCTTCTTTGCCCTGCCTCCATCCTCAGGATGTGCAGGTCTGGACTGAGAACCAAAGCACGGGCAGAGAGCTGGAAGAAAAGAAAGAAATCATTTTGCTGGCTGCAGGGCTTTGCACCAGGGAGGGGGGAGGATCTTCCCAGCCCCTCCCAGCACTAACAGCCCGTGCTGGGCTGTACTGGCAAGAGGGCAGTCACTGGGACAAGGGAAGGGAGTCTTCCCCTCACTGCGGCACTGGGAAGACCGCACTGGGAATACCGCACTGGGGGACTGGATCCATTCTGGGCTCCCAGTGACAGAATGGCAGCAATGTGCTAGAGCGAGTCCAGCACGGGGGCCCCGAGCTGGGCGGGACATGGACATGGGACCCTGCAAGGAGGCGCTGGGAGGGCTGGGGCTGGGCAGCCCCGACAAGAGTTGGCCGGGCCAGGTCGTCTTTGAGCAGTCCCCAGCTGCCCCACGGAGGGCAGGGAGAGGATGGAGCCAGAGCCCTCTCGGAGGTGCCTGGCAGCAGGATGAGAGGTGACGGGGACGCAGCCCCCAGCAGGCAGCAGCCCCCAGCCCCCCACCACCGCCTCACCTCTGAGTGCTCTCATCCTCCTCAGGGCAGCAGGATCCCCCAGATGGACGCACTGCTCTCTCTGGGTCCTCCTCCTGCGAACGCCATGAGAAACTGGGGCAGCACCAGCCCCTTGGGAAGATATAGAGCCTGGCCATTGTGACACCCGTGCGGGGCGCGGCGCCTCACAGAGGGCTGCTGTGACACAGGGACACGTGCTGGGGACACGCTGCGGGGCAGGGACCAGACACGCAGCACCCTGCGGATCCCCACAGGCCCCGAAATGCAGGATTTCCCCATTCTCCATCACTTGAACTCACTCATGGTCCTCGAACAGTTCTAGCAAGGACCTTCTCCCGAGAGCCCTTCCCAGCCCCGTCCCCGATCCACGTCCCCCTCCAGGGACCCGAGGCCACCGGAGCAGTTTGTGCCACCGCTCACAGCCGCACGGCGTTACTCAGCCATCTGGAAAGCCTCGCTGGCACCCAGGGCCTGAGAGCATCAGGCCACAAGCCTCCAGTAAACACGCACGGCAAAGTTTTTCCCCATTTTCCCATTTTCAGCCCAGAACATCAGCACTGATGGGGGGCCCCAGCCCAGCCTGTCTGGGCCCTCGGGGCACAGCTGCTCCTGGCCCATCCCGCCCTGCGGGCCGTGCTGGGCCTTCTCAGGGGAAGGCGCGGGCCCTCGCCCTGAGGCCTCGCAGCACGAACAGGCGGAAGGTGCCCAGCCCAGCCCCGGTCGGGCGCCCTCCTGCTCCCTCCCTCAGTGCCAGTGTCACCGAAATCGGGAATGAAACCCCTTCACACTGGTCTATTAAAGAGCAGGCATTACTTCATTCGGCACCGGGTGCGTGGGGGATCTCTCCAGCCAGCATGCACCCCGGGCTGAAATCATGACAGGGATTTAAAACAGGTGACAATGTTAGTTACGCCTACTGCTCCTACCCCTTAACTAACTATTGGTTAGTACCTTTCTTACTTCATCTTACAGATACAGTTCCAATTCCCTACGCATGCCCAGAGGGGAGGGGGCTTATTTGGGTTGGGGGCGTTTTCTAGCTAGGAGGTGTGGGTTTCACACGACAATGAGGCAGGTCAGCCTTAAAACAGTTTTCGCACTCCATTCTATTTTCCTAGACTTCGTCCTTGTGGTAATCCTTACTGTTAGTTAGTGGAGACAGTTTTTAACTGTAATTTTATGTCTACATACCAGGTGCACGCATTACTAAGTATCTTCTTCACATTATTTCCATTCCTTTTACACTACTTTGACCCTGCGTTTCAGGATGTTCTGTAACACCAGCACCAGGCCGAGCCACTGACTGCGGGGGCCTGGGGTTGCGGCCGTCAGCTCCTGCTGAGGCGTAGGAGCCCCCAGGTGCGGGGGGGCCTGGCTCTCAGCCTGCGGAGAAGTGGCCTCACCCTCAGCCTGCGGAGAAGTGGCCTGTGGAGAGGGTCCAGGTCGGGCCGGTGCCCTCCCCTGCCCCATCCCTACTTTCAGGGGCGCAGTGTGATGCTGTGTGGTTACGCACGGGTGGGCCGGGAGCGGCGAGGGGCTTCTGCAAGTAGGTTCCCAAGAGCTCAGTTACTGTGTTGCTCCTCTTCCATACTGCCCCTTCTGCCTTCCGTGCAGCGGATCAGCCTGGGGCTGAGTCAGGTGGGGCGAGACCTTGGCTGTCCCAAACAGGTATTCCCCCCTCGGGGCAAGGCGTCTTGGTGCCAGGCCTCTGCAAAGGGAGGACAGACTCTGGGTTGGAAAGGGCAGAGCCAGCCATCAGAGGGATCCCTCTCTCTCCAGCCAGGTCCCCCGCAAGCCCCTCTCCGGCATCAGGGAACTCCAGTCCAACGCCAGGCTCCAAAACCTGCTTCTGTCTCACGAGGAGTGTCAGAGAAGTCCCCTCTTCCCCGCCCCGGGCTGGCCCTGCAGCCGGGGGAAGCACCTTCCCTGTTTGGAGGTACTTACCAGGGCGGCTGCCGCTGCAGCTCTTGCTGCTGCCTGTTGGTCTCAGTGACGTGCTTGAATATGTCCCAGCCTGCTTGATGCAGCTCCAGCCTTTCCAGGACCCGGACCGCTCCTGGAGAAAGGTGGCTGCAACAGCAGGGAAAAGTCATCCCTCAGCTTCTGCTGGAGACCCCTTCTGCCTCCACGCCCGTCCGGCCTCTGCACCCACCCACTCCTCCGTCCACCCACACTTTCGCCCCGTGGTGAGTTTTAGGCCTTGGCTGTGGGGGGCAACCCTGGTCATGCCCATGTTAGGAGGAATTAGGTACACTTGCTTACTCTTTTATTACAGGAGCAACAAATCACACACACACACAGAATCACAGAATCACCAAGGCTGGAAAAGACCTGTAAGATCATCAAGTCCAACCATCAACAAAAAGAAAAACAAACAAACAAAAAAACCCAACACACATCACACACCGCCATGCCCATTAAGCCATGTCCCGCAATGCCACCTCCACACGTTCCTTGAACACCTCCAGTGAGGGTGACTCCACCACTTCCCTGGGCAGTTTATTCCAGTGTGTCACCATTCTCACAGTAAAGACATTTTTCCTAATGTAGATGAACAGCAGAAAAGCTTTGGAGAAAAGCACTTCTTCAAATCTGTTATAAAGCTGTTATCTTCAAAAGCTACATACTTATTGGGAAGAGTTGAAGAGATGATTTAAAGGGAATATGTGAGGGAGAAAAAATAGTCTGTCAAGACTTATACCTCCTGTGCTTTCTGCTGATTGTTGTATAGTGTGCAGCACTACATCAGTGATGACACCATGACACTGTGGTGCACTGTGCTGCAACTGGGGAAGAGCAGTCCCTGGGCACTGCAGACGGTTTTCCTATGCAGGATTATTACTGTGTTTGGATATGGTGTGGTTATGTGAGTAGGGAAAGAAATACCGGTTCAGTGTGGTACAGCCAGGGATGGAGGGAAAAGGAACGAGGATCAGGGCAGGTCGCTCATGTGGGGATGAGGCAGTGGTTTGTTTGGGGGCTTAAAGATCTCTTCTGAGATGGAGATGGGGCTGTGTGTGCTTGAGACTGAGCTGAGGGATTCCTGTGAGGTGGGGGGGGGGCAACTGATCGCAGTGTGAATCTTGGCTGCATTGGAATTGAGTCTGGTGGTTTCCTGCATCAACAACCTTTTCTGCTGTCTTCTGGAGGTAAGAGCCAATTGAGGTGGAATCTCACTGTGACTGTTGGTGCTGAAGTTCTCATCATAGCCTAGTCGGAGAGCTCTGGAGGAGACAGGAGAGGTGTCTTCTTCCAAAAGTTTGGCAGCTTACTGATTTGCTTCCTCACAGTTTATATGGTACACAGGGCAGGCAGGAGACCATCTGATGCCTCAAGGCTTTTATGCACGACCAGGTGAAAGCCTTGTCCAGTGTCCGGAGACAACTTCACACAGCCACAGCTCCGGCCGCGTGACGTGTGCCCAGATATCTCGGGACAGTTGCTGGAATGGGGAGGGAAAATGGTGGTGGAAGTTTCCTGCTCTCTAGTAAATCCTTGTTATCGTCACATTGCTTGTTTTGCTTTTTCCCCTACTGTACATTTCCTGGTACCACCACCATCATACACTTTTTCTGGGACTTACAAAGTACTTTCCTTCTGTTTGTCCATGCCTGTGAGACTTCAGCTGCTCTGCCCTGTTGCACGGCTTATTTTGCTTCTCTCTGATCGTGCCTCTTAACTTATCTCTGAGGGCTTGATGCGCTTCCGTATTTTTTCCTCTTTGTCTTTCTCTGCATCTGTGGGTTTTTTTTATTTTTATTATTTTACACTCCTGTGCAGTGGACACCTTTCTTCCCTTCCCTCTGAATGAGCTGGGGCACTTCCTTGTCCCTGTCTGTGCCATTCCCCGCTCTCCTTGGGTAAACGGAGTCTCTGTGGCCTCCCAAGTCCTCACGTTCCTTTGGTGGCTCTTGGGGCCTTAAGTTTCACCGAAAGCCTTTCTCTTGCTGGCAGCGTGTGGTTTCAGATGCATCTTTCCCTTTCTTGTCACTCCTCTGCCCCATCAGAAAGAAGGGTCACATAGATGTTTGGACAAGGTTCTGGAGCAAGTGTTTTCTCATGGTTATTCCTCAGAGCGCCCTCAGTCACGAGGCATTCCCATCACCCTCTTCTTCAGAGCTGGCCTGGTCTCAGACATTGATTGCAACTTTCTTTGCTCCTTAGTTTGGGTGCAAAACACCGCTGGGTACAAAAGAGAGGATGCTGCTCCTGGCAAGAGCTGTTGGTATCAAAACTCCCTTGCATGATGATAGATGCTGTGAAGGGTCTGTGTACTCCCTGTGTCCTGCCTCAACCCGTGTACACGGTGGTAGAAGTCCTGCCTTTTGCTGCTCTTGAGCTTTTGACTGTTAGTGGCCTCTCAGTGGAGTCTTTCTTCTGAGTCCCACTCTTTGTTTTACAACGGGTCTGCACTTGCACACTCCTGTCCTGGCTTGTGGGGTAGCTGCTGATCCTCTCTCATTGCAGCTGTGAGCAGGTGCTGGAGCCTTTGACTGGAAGAGCAGAAATGGATGGAGTGGAGCGATTCAAGACCGTCTTGGGTGGCCTGGAGAGTGGAAAAAAAATTGATTTGGCAATAAAAACTGGCAATCTAACTTGGTTTTTTAGCTGCATGCAGTTTGACTGTCTGCAGGGGTAAATTCACCCCCACGCACATTTAAGCAGTCATGCTTACAAGAAAAGCCAAGAAAGAAATCACCTTTATCAGGGGGAAGCATTCCTGCCTTTCTGTGAAATTTTATCCTTCAGACAGGTAAAAAAAAGGCCCCTTCCTTATACATTGTAAGGTCTTTATTGCACTTGATTTTAACCACACACATTTATTTCAACTCAGACTAACGTCTTCATTTGCCAAATTATAAAGACTGGGGATTTCGGTGCCACAAAAATCTTACTTAGCATCTGTATGGAAGCTCAGGCTGAACTAGCAAGTTACTCTCAAAACTCAGGGAAGGTTGTTTGCTTTTAGTTTGCATAGTAGATACCTGTATAAAAAGTCTTCTATGGGTAGGTATTTCCCGCAGCAAAAAATAGAAATTAAAAAGGAAAAAGAAAAACAACCTAAAAAAATCTAAAAAATACCCAGAACATTTGATGAACTTTATTCTTTGACTAATAGCTGTTGCTATAACTAAGATCGCGAGATGTTGTTTCCAAAACTTTCAGACATTTTTCAGTACAGTTAGCTAAGTTTCATTAATCTGAGATTTGTTTATTTGTTTTGCAGCAGGTTTTATACTAATGTGTGTCTTTAAGAAAATTTCCAGGTTTTCTGTTTGGAAGGAATTGGGATTTGTACAGTCGCATAGGAAGGAACTGCAATGAAATTACTTCAGAAAGAATTGGTAAGTGGTTGTCATCCTCAGGCCTGGAGGTACTGAAAAACCAGCGCATCCTCTGCAATGTTAATTAGCTATCAATAATAAGCATAAAACTCATTTGTACAGAGGTGATTAAACCTGGCTGCGTACAGAAGCGGGCTGCGTTCCCAACAGCGGCCCCGCCACTGACTTCAGTCCTCCACCAAACTCCTTTTTTCTTCTCCACCGCAATAAAACTAGCCTTTCCTGTACTGCTGTAACCTTAGTTCCCCCTTACGGCACATCCATTTCTCCCACCCAGAGAATAACCCGTTTCCCTCCATACGCCGTGGTCTCCCTACTGCAATAGGTGCTGGGGCCCAGAAGGTACCATAAAGGGGCAGTTCCCAATTCCCCAAACAATAAATGCAAATAACTGCTGGACAGCAATACACCACGGAAGGTGGTATGAAAGTTATTTTACTGCAGCCGCTACAGTACGTCACCGTACGATGCTGAGCTAGAACACTGCAAGGGAATGGGAAATGGCTTGGAGAAAAACTCTTGTGATTGCCCCTAGAGCTTCAGCAAGAAATGCAAAGATGAAAGCTGAGTTTTAAAAAGCACCTGCCATTTTTGACATAACTATCAGTCTGATGCAAAACACAATTTTTCACTGCCAACTGGAAACTCTTCAAGTGATTCTGGATTCCAAGTAAGATGTACCTTCCGTCAAGATATACTGAGGATTTGATGAGTTTACTGTATAGCCACAATTCTTCAGATTATGATGGTTTATATTGCTTTGTGTATGTGAAAGTCAATGAACTTTTTTGTCCCTTGCATGAAGTAGTCAAAACCTTTCTCCTTGTAAAAAAAATAAAATAAAATAAAAAAGGTTGTTGAAGTGATCAGAAAAGACTCTACTCAGTTTTAAATATAGAATATACAATGGTCTAAACTCTGCAATAAAAAAATACTGTAACTCTTGATTTCCGTGACAGTAGAGCCAAACCGTTCACTTCACCTTACCATCAAAAGTCAGCAGTTTCCACAGTTTCAAAACTATGTGTTGCAGGACGCACGCAGTGCTCTTCAGGGAGGACTCGCTCCCTGACTGATCGAGCAAGGCTTTTAACCAGCAGGATTACAATTCCACCTCTTAAAAGTTCAGTTTTCTTCCCCTGAATCCAAACTCATCTAACTAAAGAGGTCCTTCTTGCTAACAACAGCTTGAGGGCTTCTGAGGGCGCTTCCTGCTCCTCAATGTCTTTTTTTACCCCCCTCGACCACACTGTTCTTAGCAGAAGTTTTTTATTTTTCTTTTTCAGCCTTTTGTCTACCCATCTCCTTGAGTCTCTGCTCAACAGGGCAGCTGAGCCCACAGACTTTGTCAGGTCCCTGCTGACACAACTCCTAAGGATACTGAGGATAATTAGTACAAAAATAAATGCTTTTCATGTAAAAAGATACTTCAGTGGTGCATTAATAAGCGATGTCTCACAATGCAGCTACGTGTTTAAAGTGTTGAATCTTGAATTGGTACAAAGAAAGCCTCTGAGGTGTCATGGAGTATATTAGTGTTCATGTGGACTGATAATTACCCCATGGAACCTGATAATGAATCTGTTCGTTGCAAAACTAGTCCAGCAACTGATTAAATAAACCTAATCTACATTTTACTGCTAATTGGCTTTTCTTCTTTGCATGATGATGGAAAAAAATCAGTATAGAAATGGACAAAACCTTCACAAAGTGAGCATGCCAGGAACAGACCGAAGGGGAAAGAGGGAGGAGAAATTTCCTTTCCAATGTTATGAGACATTCACGAGGATGTCTTTTTTTAACTCCATTTGATGACTTGCACATCCTGATAATAAATGCTAATTTATTGAAGGCTTCCTGAGACAATGGGGAAAAAAAAAATTACTTACCAGATTTGATCAGACACAGAAACACTAAAGTAAATATAAAACTATGTAACAACAGCAAAAGAAGAACCCAAACAACAAACACCACAGGTTTTCTTGGAAACCGGAATTTATCTAACAACAGTAAATTCATTCCCAGAGAGAAAGTAAGATGGCGACAACTAGGGAATGCACACAGAAGCATACGGAGCAATTAGCAGACACAGGAGTTCATACATGCATCCTTTCATCTAGCAAAGACATGGGACATGGTTTTTCCTGTTGTTATAAGGCAATATATTTGGTTTGTGACACTTGAATTTTTGAAAGGTTTATGCTAGCTCATTGGAAGACAATACTGAAGCTGTGCTTTGCATTCCCCTAACGGAAATGAAGTGAAAGGATTTGCACATGTATTATGAGATAGAACTTTGAACAATGACTTTGAACGCTGTCTTATCGTGGGCTTTGGTGACTTTTTTGCAAGATAATAATTTTTGCAATGATTATTAGAGGACTCAAAACTCAGTAGATTTATTTCTTTTCCCTCCTGGTCTGGGAACTTGTAAAGCAGTTTACTCCACCACTGTCACGGGCACTGAATCGGACTCAACAGGTAGCACTTCACAAGCAAATTTCTGCCCAGGGAAGCAATACCTAATCTAAGGTGCAGATCACAGGCTGTTAACTTAGCTCTGTGTCCGCGCTTCAGCAGCGGTGAGGCAGTTTAGCCCACACTTACCACTCACCTACTGCAGGATTAAGCATTCAGAATAGCTCACGTGCTGCAAAAACATCCAAAGTTTGTTTACTCTGAACTACGAGTTTCTGCCTCCTCTACAAAGCTGCAGAAGCACCTCACAAGCATTTGATACCAGAGGCACTGATGTTTATATGACCTTAGCTGTGATCCTAGACCTAATAAGGCCATGATAGCAATCAATTACAGTAGCTCATTGGTGGCACTGCAAAAGTGACACTCACAAAACCAGGCAACCACCAATGAAGATCGTCGCACCTTGTGGCAAAGCTCGGTCGGTTACAGGCAGCACCCAGCTGACCGAGAAGGGACTCTCACAACATTTCACCCTATATGCACACCCAGAGAGGACCATGAGATGACCTTTGGCTCTGCTGGGAAGACCTGCAGCTTCGAGGGAATTTACACTGTCTGTGCAAATGGCAGAACTGCAAAACAGGTTTTTACAAGTGTATAAACTGTAATTATACAGCACTGTGCCCAGCCTGGAGCAGATTTAATAATATTATTAATACTGCCATGAGTCAGACCAACTCTCAGAGGGCATAGTGTAAACCTTGATATTGTTCTTCAGGAAAATAAATTGCTTCTCTGGTAACAAAGAGATCCATTAATTTTGCCGGCCTTTTCCATCTCTGCACACCAAAGACCATAAACAAAGCTCACACTGTACGGATTCTTCATTGCCAATCTATCCAACTGTTTTAGAGCGTCGAAGGGAAAGAAGCTTGGAAAGGAAATATGATTCTGACCTCAGTAAATTCATGGATAGATGCCAGCTAAAGGTAAGTAATTGCGCAAGACTGAACAAAAATATTATTCTTACCAGTTACATGAAATGCTTTACTTTAGGGGTCAGCTGAGTAGACGTCTTGCCCTGTAAAGCAGGACTTCTTTTTCAAGCTACTGCTTCTGAATAATTCATACTTCAACTTTGTTCTAGAGTCATTAATATTCCTTCTCATGTTCATTGAAAAATTAAAAAGCAAATTAAAAAAAAAAAAGATGGTATTGGACTAAAAATAGTCCTTTGGCCTATGTAGTGGCTACCATCAAAAAACCCTCAGCAATCAGCATTCTGTTCCTTTTGCTACACACACTGGAGGTTCAACACCTACAGTGCAGTAAATTTTGATCTTTAAAAAAACCAAAACAACTGGTGCGAGTCACTTCAGACAAATCATTCTGAGGAGCGTATTGGCTACTATCAGCTTCTATATAACCTGACATCATAGTTAAAGTCTTACAGCATCACGGACTCAGATGGGTCTCGTCTATGTGGTGCAATGCAGCCGTTTCACATCACGCAGAAGGCTCCAACCTATCTCTGAACGAGGTCCTCTGCCCAGGCTGCTTTGTCAGATCAGAGCATCACAGGAGTCCACTGCCAGCCCCTGGCTAGTCCAGATGCTCAGGCTTCTCTGCACTTTATCACACTGCTTTTTGCAGCACAAATGTACTACATTTATTTACTAGCTGAATCTTTTTAGGTACCATCCATATCTTCTAAAGGAATTATCATTTACAAGTCAGGTAAAGATTTGAGGTACCAAGGTAAAACTTTGAGTTCAAACATCCTTCTTCCACTTCAGTTTATCAAAATTGCTACAGCACTCCAAATAGATAAACAGCAAAGAGCCGGTAGTTTATCAACAGAACCGGTTTCTCATTTCATAGATCAGATTTCTCAAAGTGCAGTTTGACACAAAAAAGCCAAAAAGCAAACACAAAAAGCCGACACCTGAACAGATTGTAGCTTATGAAGTTAAACGAATACATTTGGCAACTCAGCACCTAAATCACTAGTCAGATTTTTCCTAGCCTAGACACGCTCCTTGGCAGACACTGCTTTGTCTCCCAGCACAGCGTATGTGCCTGACGAAGGGCAGGAATGGATACAGAGCTGGATTCCTTTCATCTGTGAGAGCTGTATCAGGAAAATTCTATGATCTGCATTATACCTTAAGATAACCAGACAAAAACCAAGGTAACGACCAAACAGCGGTTATTAATAATTTCTGCCTCACTGCCTCTGTACTGGGCACTCCATCAGATCTGTGCAGATACAATGGGGTCATACTCTTGTCACCCTGCATAGTTTGGGTGCCCTAGTAACCCTGATGAGGCCACATACTCAGCTGGACAGTAACTTGTGGTTGCCCAGTTTCCTTAAAATGACACTAAGCCCAAGCCAAATTAATGCAAAATTTAAAGAAAAGCATTTATTCACAAAGTCAAAAACAAACAACACAGTTACAAAGGGTTATCAAATGCCAACATGTAGAAGTGCAAAAAAAGAAGTGTAAGTCAATATAACAAGGTTAAATATGGAACATCTCTCCCCTTCCCTTTCACAGCTGATTTGCTGCTGTTACAAGCTGAATATCAAGGCTCCAGTCTTGCTACACCTTAGAAATCAGGCTGCAGCTGTTAGGAAGTGATTCTCCAGTAGAGAGAAATCACCTCTGTTGGAGGTGCACGTGCCCTGCAAGACCCAGTCTTCTCCCAGAAGTTTCCCAAAGGGTCCAGACAGACTTATACCACCTCCCCGAAGCTTGTTCCAGCCCTCCCTTATCCAGAAGGCACACTAATCACACACCTTGATTACAATAAGCCCTGTCTTACTTCCTTGAGATTGCACTGGTTATTAAACCAGAGCCTGTACTGTTAACCTGTGCAGAAGCAATTGATCAACTGCTGTATATTAGACACAATTTCAGCTGGTCCTAAAATGAATAAAACAACTGTGGGAGATTCTGAAACTCGCTAAGAGTATCATCTGAATCAACCAAGCACAGTGGCAGCAGTGCTTGGTGACCCTGCTCAAGCATATTTGCAGCGGGACCCTGAGGCCAGACAAAGCAGGAAACCGTAACGTGCAGGTTGGCAAAAGACTACGAGGCACAGGACGGCAAGGATGAGTAAGGCAGAGAGGATGAGTAAGGCAGAGAGGATGAGTAAGGCAGAGAGGATGAGTAAGGCAGAGGATAGCAAGAACCTCCACACTTAGAGCCTAAACCTCCCCTGTCTCCTGGTTGGAGGAAGCAGAACAGAGAGCGTGTCCTGCAATGAACAAGGGAAGTCATGATCTTAATGTCAATACTCAATGTTCTCTTAATGTCAATGTCAATCCGGAGGGGTAATACCTAGTGATTCAATTGGTTCTCCCTTTTCTTATTCTGAAATACATGAATCAAAGGTCATATATCAATATCAGTCAGGAAATTAATTCTTCTGCTTCACCCACCACAGAGACACACATCTCCATTATACCAAGCAGCAGTTCTCCTGTAAGGAAGGGGAGTTGGCACCATCTTTCATCAAGAAATTATAAAGCTCTCAGCTGCCCCTTTTTGTGATTCACTCTGCATGTTCCAGTGTGAAATGAGCCTCACGCTGACCTTTATCCCTACCCTAACTGACGCATTAACCGATCTACTTAGTGCAAGCATTTACATGAGAAAAAACATTGCTCTTTAGTGCCTCTTGATTGAAACCAGACCGTAGCAACACACAATCTTTTCAGGGACTAGTGACTAATGCTTCCTCTTCCAAAAATCTTTCTCCTAAGGTCTGTAACAAGCCTGAATGGAATAATGTGTCAAGTCCCTTCTCAAAGGTGCTTCTTCAGGGTATTTCAAGAGCAAAACACGGACACATCAGGAAAAGCAATTCCACAATTTACCAAATTTCAGAGAGACTCAGCCCTTGTAGGAAACAAGCAGTTTGCCACTGTATCAAAGCTAGAACTGCACCATCTAGTCCTACATACCTCTTACCACGGTTTTCTTTTGTTTAGCACATAAAATGTGGCATAAAGCGTACGTGACCTTTCTAGTTACAGTTCTCAACTGTGTCCACAGAAAAAGACGACAGTCGCTTGCAAAATAAACGTATAAAAATAAAATGTATTTTATAACTATATATATGCATTTTACAATATATACAATATAATAATGGATTTTATATACATTTTTATATCTATTAAAAATATATATATAATAAAAATAACATAAAAAATAAACATATAAAACTCGCAAAAAATCAAGAGGACTTACAGGATCAGTCAGTTCTGGCAAGCTCGCTTGGTAGGTGAGAGGTCTACAGTCACAAGTATTATTCACCAAGACACAGGGAAGAAACATTGGTCCCACATCGTCCCCATCGAGCACATCTACTGTCAGGCTGGTTGTACTTGTCCTTCGCTCATTAAGATTCTGTCCTCAGTCCTGTGGAGCAAACGAGTTACATCTGGTGAGACTTTCTGAACTCAGAATCTACAAAAAAGTCTGAAGTTAAAGCGAAGGGCAAAACATATAAGCACCATAATTATCCAGGTTCTAGGAAATAGCTAATTACAGAAACTTCCGCCTCCGAGCTACAGCCTTTAATTTCATAAAGGCTCAGAAATACAATTAAGAGGTAAAAATTTACCTCTTGAATTAAGAAATAGTGTGAGACATCTATTACTCAGAAATAATACAGTTTTGAGAAATTAATTCTCAGGAAATGTGTGAGATGAAGATACATGTCTTGTTAAATATATATAAAAATGGAGCGTATTTGTAGGAGATAGAGAGTCCCTCGTGCCTTACTTAAAATCTGAAATGTACTCTTATGCTGCCTTGTGTAGCTCTACCGGATCCTATCTGTAAGTAAAAGGACTTTCACTTACAGAAACAGAAAGCATAAGCAGTAACAGCTACTTTTCTAATTGGCAGTGGGAAGGCCATGGACTGTAATGCTCAATCCACCTCTGCATGCCACATTTTAGGAAAGATTTAGCACCTCCTTCCCCACCTCCCACCCCCCCCAAAAATAACCAGCCAGAGGACAGCAATGAGATTGATCTAAGATCTCCAAACTGTACTCCATGTGGAAAGCTGATTTGTCTAGAGAATGAGTTATACTGCTCATGGTTTAAAGGTTGAAGAACGCTTCTGTCCACAATAAAGCAGCTACAATGCTGCATCCCAAAAAAGTCTCCATGCTGCGTGACAGGTTCTTTTCAATCTATCATGGTTTCACTTTGTTTGTTTGTTTGTTTGTTTTGGGTTTTTTTAACTCTTTGGGTACACAAGACACCATTGACTACTGCAACTTCTTTATTGTCTCTTTTTTCTCTTTCCAGATGGTACAGAATAAAACTATACTTTCCTGAATTGTGGGAACCACCCGGATTATTTTTACACGCTGAACAATGTACACGCTAGCAACAGTTCACCGTTCCTTTCTTTCTTCTTTTGTTATCATAGCAAAAAACCAGCATGACTCTCCAATACTTTTTTTTTAAATAGTCAAAAATATTTCCATTTTCATGAAGCAACTGTTGTGATAGCTTTTCTTTACAAAAAGAAAATCTTGCGGAGGGAGTATGGGCCATTAGCTAAGTCTTGCCCTCCTATCCGAGGATAACACTGACAGAAAAAAGCAATTTTTTTTAAGTATTTATGCTGTTTAATATCGTCATCTGCGTAAGACGAATAGGTCATTGCTCTGAATCAGACTGGGTACTTATATTTTTTTTCCTATTTTGGAGTCCACTCAGTTCTTGGAACCCCTTTACCTTTACAGTTACTAAATACGTGAATTTCTGAATTCAGTTTTCTTCACGGTCAATGATGAAAAACAGTAACAGCTACAAGGAGCAGCCTTCATCATCAACCAATCTTTTCTACATTCCCCCAATATGTGCTCTTGAGTAATACTGGGTCAAAGCACAGATACAGAGTTATTGATTTCATAAGAAAACACATGGCCTTGCAAGACATTTCCATCATGCAAGCTGCCCTATGATAAAAAAACACGATACAGAGGCTATCAGCACAGCTCTAGTCCCAAACCCAGTACCACAAAGGTGACAATTTACTGTCTAAGGACATATATTCAAAGGAACGAACAAATTAAGATGAGATTGCTTTGTTGTACTGCCACCATGGATCCCAAGCTGTGCCTTCACCAGTTACTCCCCCAGCGTGACAGGCTTCCCTCCTCACGCGAGGTGTTCGCACTGCTGCATGCCATGCCCGTCTCTTGAAAACCACAACCTGCTCAACTACCCCAGTTACTTTTCTAGGAGTGCTGTGTCTCATGAAACTCACAGCTCTGACATCAAAGGAAAAGAGCAGAATAAATGCAGAATAAATTATTGGTAAAACAACAAGGCAAATCAGTTCTGAGCCTTCACGTATTCCTTTTCAAGAGATCAGCAAGTTACGTTACCCGGGTAAAACGACTTGTTCCAACAGCTGTAACTGTGTGGGCCAGGAGCATCTTTAAATATATCTGAGTGCGAGAAGCACCGAGACATCCTCGGAGCCTGTCTTCTATTGGGGGAATGCTGAACATGCCACAAAATATGTAGGGAAGTGGATTGTAAAATGTATTTACAATTCTGTATCAGAAGGATGACAGTAATATAAATGCGTGAATTCAGGAGCAAGCTATCTAAAGTTGCTTCAGAGCATTCTCATTTTCCCACAAACAAAGTAGTGTCACAACAGAGGTAAACAACAGAGGAGAAGTTTTCGTTTCAGCTATTGTCGGAAGGACAAAAAGGGAAAAAAGCTTTCACAGCCTTCAAGGGCACCAAAAAACTTCCCTGATGACAGATACATAAGATACAGTTTAAACATCACTCTTCTCCGTATGCATTATCCACTGCCAGCCACTCTATCAAAACCTCCACATACGCTTGCAAGACAACTTGAAAGAAAAATCATACCTTCATAGAAAAATGCATTTCAAACCTGAAGGATACAACCAAATTATAGCCATTAAACTCGTTTGAGATCAAATTAGCATCGCTAGATTTGTTAGAAAATGAACACTTAGTGACACCAGAAGGCACTTTTATGCATGGGCTGTACTATGAATTTGCAACTTGCTCCTTGTGCCAAAAAGGTTGTCTTGTTACACACACTGAGCAAGCTTTTTTAACCAGTAATAATATGTCTAAGCTTTCAGCAACCCAGATAAATCTTAAATAAGATCTTCAGGAGAAGAGTATTATCAGACCTGGTAGTTCAGCGAGACTTTTCCTTTCCTTTGAAAAATCTCAATCTCCAAACTAAACCCCCCCCAAATCAGTGGCACAAATGGTCGTTAAGAGAGCTATACTTACATTTGCTTGAACAATGACAAAATAATGTGTCTTTTCTTCGTAATTTAGTCTTTCCCGTAGAATACTGCTCCAGACAAAGTGAGAGGAATATCAAAGGTGCTGCTGGAAGTCTGAAAAAGTTAAAACAGTACGATAAAATTGAACATGCTTCGAAGTTAAAACATGTTTCAGATAGGACACAACGAGATGATCGATTGGATGGCACACCAAAATTGCATATGCTTTCCACATTAGAGATTTTAAAGTCTTCTATGTTTTCTCCCCGCCCAATTTACTCTTTAAGAACCCCACAATAAATAATCTGTACGTAACAGAATTCTGATTCTTTGCATATACATTATTACTTCCAACCACAAACTGAAGTCTAACTATCCTGCTTCTTGCAGATTTGCCATGCTGAATTAGCAGCGGTGTGTTCAGAAAAGCTTTCTCTGTTTGTCAGCTGAGAGTTCAGGTCTTCCGTTTCTACGGTTTGGCGTGCCTTCATCTATTTTTTCCCACTATTGTAGAAAGTATCAAGTATTAGAGATTAAGAAATCCACGTCACTGTACTTATCTTCTCTTTACTCTGGCTTTCAAGAGGGCAAGGAAGTAGTAAACATGTGGAGAACAGTAAAGCTACACGCATAGGTGCCAGTTCACAGTGGCAGTTATGCACTTGTTCATAAGGTAGTAAATTCAGATTTCACAGTGCCCCGCCAGCGAGTAGGCTGGGGGTGCACAAGAAGCTGGGGGGGTACACACGGTTGGGACAGCTGACCCCAACTGACCAAAGGGATTTTCCATACCATAGGATGTCATGCTCAGCAATAAAACTGGGGGGGAGGGTGGCAGGGGGGCCACTGCTCTGGGTCCGGCTGAGCATCGGTCAGTTGGTGGTGAGCAATTCTTTTCATTTGCATCGCTTGTTTTTCTTGGGTTTTATTTTCCTCTCTCTGTTGTTTGGGGGTTTTTTCCTTTTTTTTTTTTTAATTTCTTTTTATTTATTAAACTTTTTATCTCAACTCACAAGTTTCTTTCTCACTTTTACCCTTCTGATTCTCAACCCCATCCCACCAGATTTTGTTATTACCATCCTGCTAATGACACAATAGATCCTGCCAAACCTACAACCTGCAAAATGTGAACACCAACTTAGGCAAGACACGTTCCAGAAATTACAGTCAGCACAGGGAACCAGATGTATCTATCTTGTTCTGTCCTTGCCAGAACTGCTGGGTGACCTGTCATCAGCCCCAGTGACTAACAGCAAGCAACAATCTCTAATCTGCCTTAGCTGAGATGCAGCTCCTAGGAAAACAGCTCTTTCAGAAAGTCACGCCTTGTGATTTTGGGAAAGTGTTTCAAGGAAATGTTTTTAACACTCTAGAATGGTAAGACTAAGCATGGGAATCTCACTCCAAGTTCTAGCTCTGTCACAAATTACCTTTTTCTTTTTTTCTTTTCACCAGAAGCATGGCACTTCTTTCTGAATGCAAGATGAGTTACATGGGCTACACAGACAGCCCAATGAAAACTGAGAAATGAGTCATTCCCATCCCCCTTCCTTGGCACTCCAACACTCCTTTCACACTCCCTTCCCTGCCCGCAGGCAGGCCTTACGCAGTCTGCGCAACACGTACAAGAGGATGACTCCACCAGATATTGCCCAAATCATCTCCTATTTGAGTTTGATCAGCTCAGCTGCTGCCACAGCCTTTTCTGGCCTTACATGCAGTCTTGCCCCATTCTGGCCCTCTCAGAAAGCTCCTACAGGGAGTATCTCACTCGCTGCCTTAATCACAACTGACAGACTCCTTAAAACCCTCAAGTTGTTTCCGTCACTTCGCACATACAGTTAATACGGCCTCTCCTGGCTCCAGTAAAACCATCCACCCTCTGTACCCCCATTTCCCAAAAGCCGGCAGCACAGCATCGGTGGGGGGAAAGGCACATATCAGAACCTGGGGCTGAGAGAGAGGCACCAACATCTGCCAAAGGGAGCTGCCTCCAACCAGGGCCGCTCCCCACCGAGTTCTCTGACAGCAAAGCCCCGGTGCATGGTCTCACCAGGAGCGAGAAACAGCTTCCACGTCTGGAAAGCCCCCTTTATGAAAGGCTGTCAACAGCGATGGGGTTGTCCATGAGCATGAGACCCGCTTCAAGGCCTGGGGACAGCAAAGGCACCCGGTCTGTCCCCACCAGAGCACGCCTGCTCCACAGCTTGGAGCCGCCCCTCGGCGAGGAGGCAACTCTGCCCTCCCCTGGCCTGCCGACAGGCAACACTCACCTCCAGCTGTCCGGGCTCCAGCTGGGGACCCCCGGGGCAGCAGCAGGAACCGCTCTGACCCTGGCTGTGGGGCTGAGCACTCGGGCCCAGGGCTGGCGAGGGCCCCGCCCTCCCCTCCTCCTCCTCAGCCTGCTCAGCCTCTGCCCCCTCCGGCCCCGCCTCAGGCTGCCTGGGGCTGACAGGCTGCCGCCAGCTCCGCTGATTGGCTCAGCCACGGCCAATGGCGTGGCTGTTGTTGGGTGGGCACAGGCAGCCCGGGCTCCTCGCCGAGCTGCCCCGTGCCTGCTGCCCCGCTGTGCTGCAGCGCAGTGCTCAGCCGGCCGGGACGCCGGGCCTGGGGGAGAGGGCCTTCGAGCAGGGCCCTTCGAGCAGGGCCCTTCGAGCAGGGCCCTTGCACCGGGGGCTGTTCGCTCCGCAGCACGAGGCGCGTGCACAGCTCTGCCCTCCCTGTCCCTGAGTGCTCTCAGGGCTCTGGGCCTGCTCGGGGAGGGGAGAGGGAGCGGGGCAGGAGGGGCGCTCCCTTGGATCTGCTCTGGCGTGGTCAGTCTCTCCAGAAAAGCAGGTGTGCCTGTGCTGCCAGCCACAGCCCTGGGCAGGAGGAGCTGCGTGATGGGAGCCTCTCGCATCGGCCAGGCCGGCACCTGGCAGGAGGCAGGGCTCTGCGCTGAGCCCAGGGCCTTCCTCAGGCCTCGCCTTCCTCTGGGCAATGAGGAGGAGAGACACCCCGTCCTGGCGCGGCCCAGGACATCCTCCTGTGGCCAGAGGGAAGGACAGAGCCCCCGTCGCTCTCCCCGCGGGGACTGGCCGCTGTCCTTCGCTTCTGTTCCCGAAGCTCCCCCGTGCTGGCAGGCCCCACAGAACTTCAGGGCCAAGCAAATGCCGGAGCGCTGGGGGCTCCTGGGGCTCAGGGCAGGTTTGGGCATCTCCGAAGCCAAGGTGCGGCTGCCCCTTTGCTTCTGCAGATGCAGTTACTTGCTGCCCCCTTAGTGGTCAAAACTGCTTCTCTTCATGGCACACGGACTGGACAGAAGCCACTTCCCTGTTAGTCTGAGAGGACTTCAGGGAAACGAGGAAGTCAAAGCATGCACGCATGTATGAGGACAATGAAAAGGAGCTGTGTCAAGGTTTTTCTGCTGTTCCAGATCTGAACTCAGACATTTGTGTGCATCCCAGCACCAAGTCAGGTTTTCTTCCTCCAAGCTGCACAGCTTTTTGCCAGCGAAAGTGAGTTGGGCTGAGATGGTCTTTGGGATAACTCGGCTCCTTTCTTTTTTAATTGGGTGCCTACACTTCCCTTTTTTTCAGCAATTTCTTTCTCTCTCCCCCCCTTCCCCCCCTTCAGTTCCACCCTCTTTCGAAGGTAATTATGATTTGACTTTCTGGACAGATCATCGCATAGGCAGACACAAGATATAAGTATAGGCTGGTCTATACCTTCAGAGCTGTAGGCTGAGCTATTCTACTCTACCTTTGAAGGCTAGATAGGTATGGGCTATGGGTAGAGTTACTCTTTGCCAGTTATTATTTCTTTTGGGGTCCTGTGACAGGGATGGTAAGGTCATCAGCCTGCAGCTCACTGAAAGAATTTTGATGGCGAATGCTGTTCTGTGTGTTTCATTTTCAATAATCATTGCATTGAGCTAGAATTATTTCTATGCCATTAGGTGATGGGAATCTTCTTGCACTCGTCTTCTGTTTCTGGATCGCGTCCTGACAGCCATTGTCATTCAAAGCTTTCCTGTCTGTTCCCGAGAGGAGTGATGGCCACGACATGGAACAACTCCTGTGAGTAATGGCTTCACCAGTAGGCTTGGATTTAGTGAATCCCCATGGACAAAGGGATGTAGCAGGTGCTCCATCCAAGAATTTTGATGTGCTGACACTCTAGTGTGAATGTGGAGGTGTTTCTTCCTCCTCCTCCTCTTCCTTTTCCTCCTCCTCCGCTGGTTCTTCGTCATCATCATCGTCCTCCTCCTCCCATTCCTCTTACTCCTGTTCTTCCTCCTCCTCCTCCTTCCTCCTCCTCCATCCTTCTCCCTGCTTCTATTACCTTCTGTTTTTCTTCCTCCTCTTCCTGTTATGCAGTTATGCTGTTAACACTCCTCTTCCTTACCCTCATCCTCCTGTTCCTTCTGTTCTTTTTCTTCTTTTTCTTCCTCTTATTCCTCCTCCTCTCTTCCTCTTTCTCTTCCCCCTCATCCTCCTATCCCCCCTCCTACTTTTTCTTCCTTCGCCTTCTCCTCCTCTTCTTACTGCTGTTCCTTTTCCTATTTCTTCTCCTCCTGTTCCTCCTCCACCACCTCGTCTTCCTCCGCTTGCTCATTTCTCATTTTTCTCCTCCTCTGCCACGTTCTGTTCCTTTTCATCCTCATCCTATTTTTTCCTCCTCCTTATCCTCATCTTCCTTCTTGTGTTCCTCCTTCTCTTTCTCCTTCAACTTTTCTTGCATTTTCTCCTCATCCATTTCCTTTTCTTTCTCCTCATCCTTTCCTTGCATTTTCTCCTGGCCAATTGTATGAGGTTCCACAAGGCCAAGTGCCGGGTCCTGCACTCAGGTCGTAACAACCCCATGCAACGCTCCAGGCTTGGGGAAGAGTGGCTGGAAAGCTGCCCAGCAGAAAAGGACCTGGGGGTGTTGGTTGACAGCCGGCTGAATATGAGCCGGCAGTGTGCCCAGGTGGCCACGAAGACCAGTGGCATCCTGGCCTGTATCAGAAATAGTGTGGCCAGCAGGAGTAGGGAGGGGATCGTGCCCCTGTACACAGCGCTGGTGAGGCCGCCCCTCAAATGCTGTGTTCAGTTTTGGGCCCCTCACTCCAAGAAGGACATTGAGGTGCTGGAGCGTGTCCAGAGAAGGGCGACGAAGCTGGTGAGGGGTCTGGAGCACAAGTCTTGTGAGGAGCGGCTGAGGGAACTGGGGTTGTTTCGCCTGGAGAAGAGGAGGCTGAGGGGAGACCACATGGCTCTCTACAACTACCTGAAAGGGGGTTATGGTGAGGTGGGTCTTGGTCTCTTCTCCCATGTAACTAGCGATAGAATGAGAGGAAATGGCCTCAAGCTGCGCCAGGGGAGGTTTAGAATGGAAAGCACAGGAGGTGTAAGTCTTTACAGACTATTTTTTCTCCTTCACATATTCCCTTTAAATCATCTCTTCAACTCTTCCCAATAAGTATGTAGCTTTCGAAGATAACAGCTTTATAACAGATTTGAAGAAGTGCTTTTCTCCAAAGCTTTTCTGCTGTTCATCTACATTAGGAAAAATGTCTTTACTGAGAGAGTGGTGACACACTGGAATAAACTGCCCAGGGAAGTGGTGGAGTCACCCTCACTGGAGGTGTTCAAGGAACGTGTGGAGGTGGCATTGCGGGACATGGCTTAATGGGCATGGCGGTGTGTGATGTGTGTTGGGTTTTTTTGTTTGGTTCGTTTGGGGTTTTTTTTGTTGATGGTTGGACTTGATGATCTTACAGGTCTTTTCCAGCCTTGGTGATTCTGTGATTCTGTGTCTCTGTGATTCATTGCTCCTGTAATAAAAGAGTAAGCAAGTGTACCTAATTCCTCCTAACATGGGCATGACCAGGGTTCCCCCCACAGCCAAGGCCTAAAACTCACCACGGGGCGAAAGTGCGGGTGGACGGAGGAGTGGGTGGGTGCAGAGGCCGGACGGGCGTGGAGGCAGAAGGGGTCTCCAGCAGAAGCTGAGGGATGACTTTTCCCTGCTGTTGCAGCCACCTTTCTCCAGGAGCGGTCCGGGTCCTGGAAAGGCTGGAGCCGCATCAGGCAGGCTGGGACATATTCAAGCACGTCACTGAGACCAACAGGCAGCAGCAAGAGCTGCAGCGGCAGCTGCCCTGGTAAGTACCTCCCTGACGCCGGAGAGGGGCTTGCTGGGCACCTGAATTGGCTTTTTGTGGGGGACCTGGCTGGAGAGAGAGGGACCCCTCTGATGGCTGGCTCTGCCCTTTCCAACCCAGAGTCTGTCCTCCCTTTGCAGAGGCCTGGCACCAAGACGTCTTGCCCCGAGGGGGGAATACCTGTTTGGGACAGCCAAGGTCTCGCCCCACCTGACTCAGCCCCAGGCTGATCCGCTGCACGGAAGGCAGAAGGGGCAGTATGGAAGAGGAGCAACACAGTAACCGAGCTCTTGGGAACCTACTTGCAGAAGCCCCTCGCCGCTCCCGGCCCACCCGTGCGTAACCACACAGCATCACGCTGCGCCCCTGAAAGTAAGGCTGGGGCAGGGGAGGGCACCGGCCCGACCTGGACCCTCTCCACAGGCCACTTCTCCGCAGGCTGAGGGTGAGGCCACTTCTCCGCAGGCTGAGAGCCAGGCCCCCCCGCACCTGGGGGCTCCTACGCCTCAGCAGGAGCTGACGGCCGCAACCCCAGGCCCCCGCAGTCAGTGGCTCGGCCTGGTGCTGGTGTTACAGAACATCCTGAAACGCAGGGTCAAAGTAGTGTAAAAGGAATGGAAATAATGTGAAGAAGATACTTTGTAATGCGTGCACCTGGTATGTAGACATAAAATTACAGTTAAAAACTGTCTCCACTAACTAACGGTGAGGATTACCACAAGGTCAAAGTCTAGGAAAACAGAAGAGTGCGAAAACTGTTTTAAGGCTGACCT
Organism: Gavia stellata; assembly: GCF_030936135.1. Taxonomy (NCBI): domain Eukaryota; kingdom Metazoa; phylum Chordata; class Aves; order Gaviiformes; family Gaviidae; genus Gavia; species Gavia stellata. The sequence continues at coordinate 70,308 of NW_026776637.1, read as the reverse complement.
GCCTCATTGTCATGTGAAACCCACACCTCCTAGCTAGAAAACGCCCCCAACCCAAATAAGCCCCCTCCCCTCTGGGCATGCGTAGGGAATTGGAACTGTATCTGTAAGATGAAGTAAGAAAGGTACTAACCAATAGTTAGTTAAGGGGTAGGAGCAGTAGGCGTAACTAACATTGTCACCTGTTTTAAATCCCTGTCATGATTTCAGCCCGGGGTGCATGCTGGCTGGAGAGATCCCCCACGCACCCGGTGCCGAATGAAGTAATGCCTGCTCTTTAATAGACCAGTGTGAAGGGGTTTCATTCCCGATTTCGGTGACACTGGCACTGAGGGAGGGAGCAGGAGGGCGCCCGACCGGGGCTGGGCTGGGCACCTTCCGCCTGTTCGTGCTGCGAGGCCTCAGGGCGAGGGCCCGCGCCTTCCCCTGAGAAGGCCCAGCACGGCCCGCAGGGCGGGATGGGCCAGGAGCAGCTGTGCCCCGAGGGCCCAGACAGGCTGGGCTGGGGCCCCCCATCAGTGCTGATGTTCTGGGCTGAAAATGGGAAAATGGGGAGAAACTTTGCCGTGTGTGTTTACTGGAGGCTTGTGGCCTGATGCTCTCAGGCCCTGGGTGCCAGCGAGGCTTTCCAGATGGCTGAGTAACGCCGTGCGGCTGTGAGCGGTGGCACAAACTGCTCCGGTGGCCTCGGGTCCCTGGAGGGGGACGTGGATCGGGGACGGGGCTGGGAAGGGCTCTCGGGAGAAGGTCCTTGCTAGAACTGTTCGAGGACCATGAGTGAGTTCAAGTGATGGAGAATGGGGAAATCCTGCATTTCGGGGCCTGTGGGGATCCGCAGGGTGCTGCGTGTCTGGTCCCTGCCCTGCAGCGTGTCCCCAGCACGTGTCCCTGTGTCATAGCAGCCCTCTGTGAGGCGCCGCGCCCTGCAGTGGTGTCACAATGGCCAGGCTCTATATCTTCCCAAGGGGCTGGTTCTGCCCCAGTTTCTCATGGCGTTCGCAGGAGGAGGACCCAGAGAGAGCAGTGCGTCCATCTGGGGGATCCTGCTGCCCTGAGGAGGATGAGAGCACTCAGAGGTGAGGCGGTGGTGGGGGGCTGGGGGCTGCTGCCTGCTGGGGGCTGCGTCGCCGTCACCTCTCATCCTGCTGCCAGGCACCTCCGAGGGGGCTCTGGCTCCATCCTCTCCCTGCCCTCCGTGGGGCAGCTGGGGACTGCTCAAAGACGACCTGGCCCAGCCGACTCTTGTCGGGGCTGCCCAGCCCCAGCCCTCCCAGCACCTCCTTGCAGGGCCCCATGTCCATGTCCTGCCCAGCTCGGGGCCCCCGTGCTGGACTTGCTCTAACGCATTGCTGCCATTCTGTCACTGGGGAGCCCAGAATGGATCCAGTCCCCCAGTGTGATATTCCCAGTGCGGTCTTCCCAGTGCCGCAGTGAGGGGAAGACTCCCTTCCCTCGTCCCAGTGACTGCCCTCTTGCCAGTACAGCCCAGCACGGGCTGTTAGTGCTGGGAGAGGCTGGGAAGATCCTCTCCCCTCCCTGGTGCAAAGCCCTGCAGCCAGCAAAACCATTTCTTTCTTTTCTTCCAGCTCTCTGCCCGTGCTTTGGTTCTCAGTCCAGACCTGCACATCCTGAGGATGGAGGCAGGGCAAAGAAGGCTGTCCCTAAAGCCGTCACTACCTTTGTGGCTAGTGGGGCTTCTCTGCTAAAGCGGCTGCAAGACCATGAGGTGAGACAAGGGGGCTCGAGGGCTCCCCTCCAAGCCCTTGACTTCCCCAGGTGCCGTGGCAGAGGGGGATCTCGCGTGATGGCACCTCTGCCCTCCTGCAGGCGCTTCGTCCCCAAGCGCCGATCCTGCCGCTCCAGCTGGACTAATGCCACTGCTCCCTCCCTCCTTTCCCTGGGAGCTTGCAGTGCTCTCCTGGACAAGGCAAAGCCTCTGGCATAAATCCCAGCATCTCTCCAGCACCTTTGCCCAAGCGCTCAAGGCCCCACCTTAGCTTTGGTTCCAGAACTGTCCCAGCGCCTGGGCTCCTGCCTGTGCGAGGGGAGCGACACTGTGCCCCAAGGTGCAGGGAGTTCATGGCTCCCCCTCCTCAGGGACTGGTCTCATTCCCACATCTTCCTCTTCCTCGCCTGGCACTGTCCGTCTGACCTCCACCATCCCCCATCCTCAGGACCGACTTCCTAGGCTCCCGCATGGCCTTTTACCCTGGTGGAATCAACCTCCCTGTCTGGCTCTCTGGTAGTGTCAGAGGTGCTGTGGAAGATCTTGCCGTTCCCCATGGCTGTCCTGACCGATGCCTGCAGCTCGTACCTCGTGCCCATGGCAGAGAGATGATTTGGGGGGCAGTAGGTCTCTCTCGTGGGTCCCTGGCAACGAGGGCAAAGCAAGTCCCATCACTCCTATGTGTGGTCTGTCCCCAGGGTGACCGAGTGGAGACATACCGGGAGCTGGAGAGCTTCTTGCAAGGAGACGATGGCAGTTTGCAGAGCGGTGTCGTGAACCGCCTGATAGCAGAGGTGTCCAGTGACATGCGAGCAGCCCAGGTGAGCTTGTTCTCTTTCAAGGCCGCCAAAGCAGCCTGCCTCTGGCCCTGGTTTTTGGGGAAATCCAGAGCAGCACAGAGATGTTCCTCAACTATTCAGACCCAGTGGAGGTCCGAAGGGGACTCCTCCTTATAGGGAATTTGAAGAGGAGATGCAGAGAGTAGTGCAGAGAGGTGGACGCGGGGCTGTTTCTAACTGAGCGAGAGCTGGGTTCAAGCTCACTTGAGGAACAGCCCTGGGAACCCAGCAGCCCCGTGGAGAGGCCCCAGGGGGTCCTTGAGTCTGTGACAGTTTGTTCCTGGCATCTCTGCAGAGAGGGAGAGAAGGCAGCAGCACAGGGCTGTGCTAGGGAAAAGCCTCCCGCGTCTCACCGGGGAGCTGCTCGCCTACCCCAGGGTACAAGAGGCAGCAGGCGCCCGGTCTGAGCAAACTGCCCCGAGGGGTCTTGCAGGGGAGACAGGGGCGTTCAGCCTGTCCGAGTGCCTCAGCCTTTTTCTCGGGAGTGTTTAACTTGTGGCACTTTTTCAGGGTGTGACAGATGATGTGAAGATGGCTGCTAGCGACGTCCTGGTGGCTCTGGCCCGCTCCCGCTTCCACTTTGTCATGTCTGAGCTCCAGAGCCACCTGAAGGCCATGGGGAAGGTCCCTGATGAGATCGTGCTCCTCACCTTGGGCAAAATGGCCCGCAGCTACGGTACGGCACCCTGGGCCTCTTGGTTTGGGTAGGGGTCTGTGATAACGGGGAGAAAGCACCCTCCCCCTTCCTGAAGGCTCTGTGTTGAACTGGGGGGCTATGAAGTCGCCATGCCTCCTTGCTCTGTGCCAGGGCCAGCTGGCAGCTCTGCCTTACTAGCCCAGTCCTGGTTCCTGGAGGGTGGGAACCCACTGGAGACAAACCCGCAGGGTCTCTGCCCCGCACTGTCCTCCCCATTTCCCTAAAGGGCTTTCCTGTGTCCCCCTTGGGGAAGGCAGCCCTCCCCACACCCTCTGGCATGTCCCACATGGCCCAGCAGCCCCAGCCTTGCCAGGGATCGACCCCGGTCTCCCGTGTCTCTCACTGACCCTCTCGGTCCCTTTGTCCCTGCCTTCTCTGCAGCCCTGCGGTGCATCCCCTTCGTGGGAATGACGCTGCTTGCCCTGCGTGCCATGCTGAGCCGGGTGGGGAGTGGCCGGATCCTGCGCGCCGTCTGCAGTGGTGAGTGTCCCCTCCTTAGCTGGGGTCCCAGGGTCAGGGGCTGGGGTGGCCGTTGATGCCTCCATGTGATCTCAGAGGGAACATGGCAGGTGTCAGCCCACAGCGAGGTCAGGCCTTGGTGATCCCAAACCTCTGTGAGTGTGCAGAAGGAGCGGGAGAAGCCCCGGAGGTTTCTGTGGGTAGGACGCGACGGTGCTGCACAGGGGAACTCCTGGGTCCCTTCCCATGGCTTCTGTTCCCCTGTTTCCCCTGGGAAATACTGGAGGGGAACAGGCCATTGAGGAGGAAAAGGATGGGGAGGAGGAGAGAAACAGTGGGCTGTTTGAAACCAGACACCTCAAGGGCACAGCTTGGCCTCAGATGCAGATCTGGTCCTGGGCTGAGCCCTGCCGAGCCTGGGACCGTCCTTAGAGCAGGCTTGGGTGAGGGTGCAAGGTACCGTCCCTGCTGCAGACTCTCACGTGCTGCCCTTCCCTTTCTCCTGGTGCAGTTCTGGAGCAATGGTCAAAAGGGGTCAATACATACTTCGGCAGCCGGGAGCAATGCCCCTTCCCTCGCAATGTGGAAGCGCAGCTCTGTGAAGACATTTACCCAGTCTTCCGTTACGCGCTGGTAAATTGGCTGGGCTGCGAGGAAGAAGAGGTAAGAAGTGCTGCTTTCCACGCCTGGGGCCACAGCAGGGATGTCCACGTTGGTGGGTCTGTCTGTGGCTGGTGGGGTGTGAGCAGAGGGGTGAGGGGAGGGAGCGGTCTGAATGAGAAAGCATCCCAGGCCGGGAGCCTGCTGTCACTGTGCCTGGGGCTGGAGGCTCTCTGGCAGGAAGCAGCTGAGTCCTGGGGCCTTTCTGCAGGGAGGGCTGGGGTGCGAGCGTGGGGAACTGCTCTCTCTCCTCTGGAGTGAGCCCTTCTGCTGCAGGGCAGAAGGGAAAGGGAAACCCCTCCCAGTGGGAAGGGCAGACTGGTGTGCAGGCGATGCTGAGTGCTAGGCAGACCTTCAGCCCTCCAAGCAGAGCCTCTCCCTTCCCTCTTCAGGACAAGCAGGCTGTGCTCAGGGCGGTGGCTGCCATGATGGAGGTCCTGCTGCGTGAGGAGCAGCACCGCGAGCATGCCTGGGAGCAGCTCCTCTGGCTGCTGCACCAATCTCAGGAGGTCCGAGACACCTCCCGGGTCAACAAGGTGAGGTGTTGCGCAGGGCCCGACGTGGCTGCTGGGGTGGGTCTGCGCGAGTGCCACGAGGCACTGGGGAGCTGTGGGGTGCCAGGAGGAGCTGGGAAGGCCTTAGAGAAGGAACAGGGAGGGGGAGAGCAGAGGAGGCCTGAGACTTCCCTGCACTCTTTGGGCAAGAAAAGAGAAATGCGGGGAGGGGCCAGAAGGGAGGCAAGAGTCCCCCGGGCTTGTCTTCTCAGGAAGGGAGGCATTGCCATCTCTGTAGCGCTCTGTGTGTGGGAAGAGCTTTGCCCTAATGCCCAGCGCTATGTCCAGTCCTGTCCAGTGAGGGCTGAGGTCTGATGAGTGGGAAGTGCCGGGAAACGGAGTTGTCGACAGCGGGCTCTGTTCAGAGGAAAGAGACCCTGCCGATGCTGCTCTGAGGGGAGGGCAAACAAGAAGCCCCATCCAGGAGGGTTTGTGGTTTTCCCTGGGAGCTGCTGTTAGGGACTCCCCTTCTCCCAGATGTGCTGGATTTCTCCCTTCCCAAGTGCCTTTAAGTAGCTTTAGCCTCCTCTTCCTCCCCCGTTGTCTCACAGACCTTCCTGCAGGCCAGGAACACGCCAGGATTTGTGAGACAGGTGCCACGTAGGTTCCTTAAGGCTGCAGGAGGCCTGATCCTGGCTGTTCGGAATGGGCCTGAGGGGCAGCCCTGTTCCCACAGTGATTTCCCTCTCAGCCAAGTCGCAGCAGGACTCTGGGAGAGGAGGGCAGAGAGCACCCTTTCTTTTCAGTCCCCCTCAATGCTGATGCAGATTTCTTTAAAACAGACCTTGTTCCCACAGCTCCCTGACGTGACCAAAGAGCCTGGCCTGGCCCCTAAGGCAGAACTTCCCCGCTGCATCGCGCTGCAGGGTAAGGAGAGGAGACTGGGCGATCCCCCATCGTGCTGTGGCGGCTCTCTCCCTGTCCTCGGCAGTCAGAGGCAGCTGCCTGCTAGTGCAGAATGCGATTTCTTCCCTGCAGCACGAATATGCCCTGAGGAGACGGGCATGTTTCTGCACTCCCCGGAGAGCGGTGGGAGCAAGGCCGGTCGCGTGGCAGCCCTGGGCCTGCTGGGAGCGCTGGCCCACTCTGACGGTCAGTGCCATGGGCCAGGGACAGAAGGCAGGGGTTGGGGCTGCTGGGCTGAGAGCAGGAACGGGCTGAAAGCAGTGCACCTGCACCCAAAAGGAGCTGCAAAGAGCGGGTCCCCCAGTCGAGCTGACGCCCTGTGACAGGGCTCGAGCTCTCCTCCAGCAGTTAGAAATGGTGCACACCAGGGATGATGCTCCAAGCTCAGTAACACGGGCAGGCTGGTGGGTGGGCGGGTGGGCTGGTGCACAGGAGCTGCTTGTACCCAAGTCATTTCTCACGTGCTCTGTGTTACCATATTACCATAGCTTTCAGTCCCTATAAAACAGCTGTGCCTCTAGAAATGGAGTCGCTCTGGCTACACTGCTGCCTCCTGTGAAGTCAGAGTCAGGCCCCGCTTTTCTGTCCCGTTGGTGTGCGAAAAACTTGGAAGCTTCTGCCATTGGGGCTCTGCCTCAATGCACACCTCTCCATATCTCTTCCAGCACCTGCAGTGAGAGAGAAGCTGCCCCAGGTGATGGAGGCCATGGGGTCAGTGTGCAACGACCCCAGTGCCCAGGTGAGCTGGTTTGGGAAGGGACAGTGCCACCAGGGGAGGCAGAGGAAGCCTTTCCCTCAGGGCAGAGCTGGGGTGCCTGGGGAGGTGCCGGCGCATTGCCCAGGCAGTGGGTGATGGCTCCTCCCCGGGGAGAGCTGGCAGAGTGGAGCAGGGAGGTCGCTGTGCTCTGTGGAGCAAATGCCCGTCCAGCCTGGTGCTAAAGCCCAGCCCTGATGGCCGGAGCGAAAGCTTCTGCCATGCGCTTGTCATCTCTCCGCGAGCCACAAAGGCTGCCCCCAAGCAAAGGCGGCTTCCCTTTGGATTTTGAACAGGAGGACCGTAACCACGCTCTCCCCTGGCAGGTGCGGAGGGCAGTTCTGGAGTTCATCCGGGAGCTGCTCAGCTCTGGCTCCCAGAGCTGCTGGGCATGGGATGTGGTGGGGCACATCTTCAGCGAGTTCAGCCGGACCTCAGGCAGACTGGTAAGGGCAGAGCGAGACACCTGGGGCTTCCAGCAGTGCCTGGCCTGTGCTGAGAGCTTCTGCAGGCATCCTTGAGCATGGAGAGCTCCACGCTGCAGGGCCATCAGCGCCGGCGCTGCCATTGGAATGACCTGCAAATGGCTGTTCCTCGTGTGTGTGTGTGCTGATGTTGGTGGAGACGTCAGTGAATGATGAGGGTTTGCACCCGGGCGTGCCACCTGGGACTGTGGGGCTGCCTGCGCACCCCACAGGCTGAGCTGTGCCCACAGACACCTTCAGCAAAGCTGCCTTGCAAAGGGAGGGGTCTTCTAGGGACAGGACATCCTCCATCCTTAAGTGCTCACAGACAATCAGCAAAACACAGCCACTGCAGCCACATGGGCCTGGCTAGAGGATCTTTCTGTGGTGTTCTCATACTCTGGCCCTCCAAAGCATGCCCTGCCCATCCAATAGCAGTCTGGGGACCCGCATCACTTCTGGCAAGGGGACAGGCCGTCTGGCAGTCCCTTTGGTGAGTGTTTCCATCTGGGTGCCCAGGAGATGAAGGATGGGCATGGCTGAGCCTTTTGCTGACTTGCTGAGGACCTTCCCTCTGGCTAGAGCCTCCCTCCAACCGGGGGATCTGTGCGTGTTGCTTTGCTCCAGGGCTTTCTAGTCCTTCCCAGGGTCTGGGAAGTGGTTCCCGAGCTGGGTCTGGCCGTTTTTGTCCTCCTTCTGGAGGTCAGTGCTCCTGGGAGGTTGGCGCAGGAGCACTGGTGAGGCCATGCCTGAGCCTTGTCGGTCGGGAGCTGAGAGTAACAGGGGTTTTGCCAACTCTGTCTTACAGGTGGCAGGAGGCCTTTTTGCCTGGGTAACACCGGAGGAAGGAGCTCTTCGAGCCCTGTGTGTGGACATCCTGGGCTCGCTGGACGTCTCTCTGAGAGGGATGACCAAAGTAAGTCACCCTGTGCCCTGCTGCTGTGGCCACTTCTTGCCTTCAGGACATTTTTCTTCGTGCTTCCCCATGCTGTGAACCTCTCCCCTCACATGTGCTGAAGCACACAAGGCTCAGGGAACCGCAGACTGTCACTTTTGTCTTCGAGCTGAATAGAAATGCTGATGTGGTGAATTGCCTGGTTCTTCTCTGCAGCTCCTGTGGCCGAGGCTGCTGCAGTACGTAGTGCCAGCCCAGTACAGCGGCATGCTGATCCCGCTCTCCCGCTGTCTCCGAGCCCTAGTTGAGAGACGGGAGAGCGCAGGGTGTGAAGAAGACGAGGAGGAGCCTGACGCCGTGGACTCCCAGGAGCGAGGTAGAAGCTAATGGGTTCAGCCAGGGGCTTGGCCAGTCTGTGTCTACATGCACCCTGCCAGCCCTCAGCAGAAGCCTGGGAGAACCAAAGGGCGGAGCCAGGCTCTGCTGCTGGGCCCGAGGGGCTCTGCCCTGCATTGCCCCTTGCCCAGTGCAGAGGCCTGCCTCTCATGCTCGCAGCACTCTCCTGGCGAGCCGGGGCTTGTTCCTGGCCATGCTGGAGCTGCCTTCGTCCCGTGCTGGGCAGCCCTAGGGATTTCTCCCGGGTCAGCACCGTGGCAGCACAGCTGCTCTCAGCCCTCAGCCCTGTGTGGGGCATCGGAGGCGCGATGGGCACGGCATGGCAGGGGCTCGTTGGCTCACCTAGCCTTTCTTCCTCCCCACAGCCCGGCTGCCGGCTCCCCAGGCCCTGCTGGCTCGACTGCTGGTGAGTAGTGGGGCCTGGGGGAAAGAGCTTTTCTGGCCAGGGGTGGTGGGGGAGCCCAGGGCAGAGATGCTGTTGAGGCCCGTGCCGGGATCCCCCAAGGAGGAGGCAGTGTGCCTGAGACTGCCTGGGCCTGTCCGGTATCCCACTCCTTTCTTGGGGCTAGCAGCACCCTGGGTGCAGGAGCGGCATCAAGCTCCCTCCCTCCCTCCCGGGAAAAACTGCAGCTCTGGTGGCAGGAGTGACCCTTCTCTCCTGCCCTCGCCTAGGTGGTGGCAGCAGCTCCTCACAAGAGCGGCGAACGTGCAGTCGCTGCCTTGCAGCTGCTGCAGGCCCTGCATGGCAGGATACACCGAGCCTTGGGGGTGGTGTGGACTACCGAGATCCCCCTCCTGCTGCAGTACTTGGAAGGTAAAGTGCGGGTGGGGAGGGAGAGGCTGGGGGGAGGGAAGGGGGTCAGGAAAATGCAGCTTCCCAGCGTGACGGAGGAGAATTGTCCCCAGTTCCCCAGCACTTGCTCTGCAGCCTTTCCCCTTCCAGGGAGCCAAAGCTGAGGCTGGGGGCAGCCGTCCCCCAGTGTCGATTTGGCCCAGGGGATGGATGGGGCTGTTGATGTCCTTTTGGAGGGCAGGTCTTGGTGGCACCCCCATGTCCTGGCCGGGATGGTGTTTGGGGGAGGGACAGGACTGGTGCTCCTGGAGGGGGTGCAGCCCCTGGCTTTGGAGAACCAAGTTGCCAGGCCAGGCCAGGTTTGCAGCAGCTGTCCTTGGCAATAGCCTGGGAGAAGAGCTGCAAATGGGCAGAAAGTGGTGGGTCATTAAGGAGAAAATGTGTGTTGCCAATGCACGCTGGCACGCAGTGGTCGGAGTTGTTCTGGGAGCTGCAGTCAAGCAGTGGGGATCTGTTGTGGACAGCACGTCCTTGCCCAGCTTGAATCAGTGGCCCTGACAAATGTTCCTGGGATCCCTCCTGTGTCTTTGGCCTCACAAGGGCTTTGGTGTAGGTGCTTGTAGGCCCTTTCTAGCCTGATGGCCTGGGAATGTTGGGAGGTCTGACCGCAGAGGAGACCACAGGGCTCGTCTTTGGTGTGAGCTTAAATAGCAGCGACGGCTTTTGCTTCCTCTTGCTTTCTAGGGAAAACCAAGAGGTCCCTGGACTCTGCAGAGTGGGAGCATCGTGTGCTCAAGGTACAGCATCCTTGGGGGGTGTCACAAATAGAGGGGGAGAAGAGGGAACAGACAAAGTTGTGGGAGGAAGCTCGGGGCTGCCTGTGTAGGCAGCAGGAGTTGGGGGCACCTCCTGAGTGCCCTGTGCCTCCCCCCGCAGTAGGTGCCTGCCCGCTCAGAGGAGCTGCTGTCTGCGCACGTGCCACGGCTGATGGCTAATGCCCTCTATCGCTGTGGCACACGCCTTAGCACTGCCTCCTCCTCTATGTCTGGCATGCCGGGGAGGTCTCGCCTGAGGTGTTAGGAGAAGAGGGAGGCTGGTGAAAAGAGGGCTGGGTGGGGCAGGGGAAGAGTCTGCCGTTCCCAGTAGCTCCCCTCAGCAGTGTCCCGGGACATGCGAGCGTAGAAAGCATCCTGGCCAAGGGCAGGGGAACACTCGCTTCCTCTCTGTTCCCCACAGTTCCTGCGAGCGTCGCTGGAGCCCATCGAGGACAGGGCCTGGACCATGGGCCTGAGCCAGGAGCTGAGCCAGCAGCTGGGCAGCTCTGCCCCCGGCTCCTGGGAGAAGGTGTGTCTCCTGCCCCGCGCCAGGGCTGGGGCTCTGCCCACGCAGGCGGTTTTCATTGCTTCCCCTTCTCTTGCCCCCAAAATGCGCCTCCCTGGGCTACTCCAGTGGCTGGCTACCACCAGGGGTGGTCGGGTCTGTCTGGGGCCAGACCTTTCCTGACAGGTCGGTCCATGACCACATCTCGGACGTGGCCTCTTCTCTTGCAGCTTTTCCTGTACAAGGCCCTTGGGACAGTGCTGGCAGCTTGTCAGGATCTCAGACACGTCCAAGGGCAGGTGCTGAGGTTCCTGCAGGAGACAAACCCTGTGCAGCTGTCTGAAGCCCAGGTGAGGTGATGTTCATGTCCTGCGCATCCCCTGCCTGTTCCTGGGGGAGAGGCAGGGCTGCTCCAGACCTCGATTTCCCCCTTGCTGCCATTTCCCCCTTGCCGCAATGTCCTGCCTGGCCGTTGTTGCTGGCCATGGCCGAGTGCCTGGGCTGGAGCCAACTCCCTGTTTCTCTGTGGTTGCAGGGAATGATTTCTGTTGTGTCCCACACGGCTGAGAGCCACTTCCATCTGGTCTTGGACACAGTGAACATGTTCTCCACTGCTTTCACCAGAGGCTGGTTTTATCAGACTTCCATGGGCTGGAAGGTAAAGGAGCCAGGGTTTCCCTGTTTGGCTTTCCTTTTTTGGCCTTCTTTCACTTCTACACCTGCAGCAGCCAAGTTGTGGCAGCTGCCTTGAGATAAGCATTCGTGTAAGAGCTAGCCGAGACCTCTGTTTCAGAGGGGACGTCCTGACATTGGGGCCCCTGAGGTGTCTTTGGAGAGGAGGGGGTTTGACACCGGGTGGATCAGAGCCACCCAGCTGGGGCAGCTGCAGCGGTTGCTTGCTTGCAGCCACCTTGCCCCTGACTTAACTTCAGCAGGAGCTGGCGACAAGGGGGTGGGCACGGTGTGACACTCTGACCCTTCCCCAAAGCTGAGGGCCAAGAGCAGGAGCCTGGTGAAGTCTCACTGGCTCTGCTCCCCACCTGGGGGCTGTGGGGAAGCCTTTCAGGGCAGGGCAGGGCCCTACAGAGAGAGCGGTGCAGCCTGGCCTGGGGAGGTGAGCAGAGTGGGCTCATCTGCACCCCTGACGAGCACGGGCTGCGTGTCTGAGCAGGACCGTGACAGGCTCTGTCAGATACCTTTCCACAGAAAGGTTCCAGGCAGCTCCCCGACCTCTCAAATCAGTGGTAAAAGAGCCAGCAGTGTGTGCGATGCTGGCTGCACCTCATCCCCATCCCCATGCGAGATCCCAAGCTGTGGGATGGGAACAACTTCTGGCCTTGGAACTCGCAGCTCGAGGAGTGGCCTGGGGAGCTGCTGGGAGGTGCCCAGGGAAACAAGGAGCTGGTGAGGGTGCAGGGCAGGGCCTGCCGCAGGAGCCTGCCAAAGTCCCGGGGCTGACCTCTCAGGGCATCTCTGTTGACACAGGTCCAGCAGCAGCAGAAGATGGAGAGCGCCCAGGCCATTCGTGCTGCTCTGATGTGCACCTACAGCGGCATTGCACTGCGTGCCCCCAAGGAGCAGCTGCTCACCCGCGTGGATAAAGAAATCGTGGGCAACATCCTGCGGCTCTCCAGAGCTAAACAGAGGGTAGGAGCATGGGGCACACAGGGCAGGGATGCCTGGGTGTCCCAGCTTCAGCCCCTTGGGGCTGGGGTGCACCGAGGTGGACGGTCCCTTTCTAAAGATCTCCCAAGGAAGGGTTTGTCCTCAACGTCCAGATCCAGCCCCCCATGGGTTTCCCCTGCCCATGCTCTTCTTCCACCTCTCAGCCCTTCAAAGAGTTGAAGGGGTGCTTTGCTCTCTTTGGCCTCAGGACTTGCAGCTCAAGCTCGCCCTGGTGCAGAGCATCACCGAGGTCAGCTGTGCCATCCAGGCTGTGGGCGACTGCGGCAGCTTTGAGCTGTCCTTAAAGCAGGAGGCAACGTGGACCTTGCTGGTGAGTGCCTGTAGCCGGGGCGGTCGCACGGGGGAGTTTTGGGCTGTGCCATCGGACTCGTTACCCCAGAGGCACGATGGTCTCTGGGCTTCACGTGAGCTCCTGGAGCTGTGTCCGGAGCTGGTGGGGCTCTTGAGTGCTGGTGCTGGGTGGCTGTGGTTGGGGAGCAGGGGCCCTCCTGCAGTGCCTTTGGGGATGCGTGGGGGTGACGGGGCAGTGTCTGCCCAGGCCTGGCAGCAGAACGTGTCCCCAGGGGAGGCGGGAGGGCTGTCTCGTGCCCCTGCCAACTCTGTGCTTCTCTCTCTGGGACTTGCAGGACTGGATCAAGGGGGAGCCCTGGGACTCCCTGGTGTATGGAGTGTTCCAGGCCCTGGAGGAGTTGAGGTGAGGTCTGTTCCCCGGGCTGTGGGGACTCCCAGTGTGCCCCATCCCAGCTGGCTGGGGCAGCCCCAGTGGCCTTGAGCATGGGGCCGGGAGCTGCTGGGGCTGTGGAGTGGGAGGGTGTTCCCCATGTCGGGTGTCTCCCACAGGAAGGGAGCCCCCGAGGTTCCTTAACCTGGGGGCAGGGGTTTGCCTGCTGCCTGGGAGGAGGCAGGAATTGCTGGCGCTGAAGGCAGTGCTCGCTGGCGTGGGCGGGGGTGTGTTGGATTTGGGGCCCTCGATTAGGAGGAACCCAGGTGTGGTTTGAGCCACTCTGGAGACAGTAAATCTCCTTTGTGTTTTCTCTTCCTTTTTCCTCTGGCCAGCAAGCTGAGGCCACCTCTGAGGCGGGAGGAAAATCACAAGCTGCTGGCAGTGTGCTGCCAGACTGTCTTGTCCTGTCCTTCCAAGGAGCAGATGAAAAAGGGCAGGAAGACAGTGAGGGCAGCTGTGAACATGCAGGTACCCGCTGGCCAGTGCCTGCCCACCCCTGGGTCAGGATCCCACCTCAGTGCGCCCCGGCAGCCCCCATGATGCAGAACCTCAGCTCTGCTTTCCTGCTTTCAGCTTCTGCACAGGAGATGCTTGGAAGATCTGGGCCATCTCCTAGAAACCTTTCTGGAGGCAGAGGTGACCTCTGCCTGCTTTGATGACATGGTCCATGTGAGTAGCCGTGGAGCAAGAGGGAAAGTGTTTCAGGGGCAGAGAGTGGAGGCCTTAGAGGGTGTTAGGAGGTGGATACCTTTCCTGCGGGAATGTGGGGCTTTGGCTCCTCGCTCTGAGGCTGTGCGTCTGGCCGGGGCCAGGGGCTGAGCTGGGGGACGGGAGCGCCCGGCCACTGCAGCCTCTGGCCAGGCAGAGCAGTGGGCCCTGTTGGAGGGAAAGCCCAGAGCCAGCCCTGAGCTGGCTGAGAGCAGCCTGGAGGAAGGCTGGAGTGGGGAGACGCTGGCAGTGTAGCAACAGCAGCCTCAGGGCAGAGGCAGCTGGAGGGAGCGAGGCAGTGGAGGCAGCAGTGCCAGTGCTCGGTGGGGCTGGGGTTGGCACTGGGAAGGGGCCAGAGAAGGAGGGAGTTGGAGAGGGATCTCCGGGAGAGAAAGATGCCTGTTGTGAGAGAGATGCACCCTGCCTCAGGTCCTGAAGGGCTGGCTCACCTCAGCCAACGAATGGGAGCGGGAGAGAGCCCTGCAGGTTTGTGCCCATGTGCTGGGAGCTTGCAAGGAGCGATTCGAGCTCATGGTGAGTAGAGCCCCCTCGCGTGCCCTGGCGCCCTTTTCCCACCATTCATGGCCCCAGAAGGGAGCCCTGCCCAACTGGGTGCTGGGTTTTGGGGCTCCAGGGATTACGGGGCAGCCCTTCTGCCTGCCCCTCTGCCCGGTCGCTGCTCAGGGAGCAGGATGGGCGATAGAAGCGAGCGGGTGCTGGGGCTGCCTGCGACCCTTTTCTTGCTGCTCTCCCCTGCAGAGAGGACGTCCTTGCAAGCGGTTCGGCTCCCTGGTGGGATTGCTGGCAACTCTGACCAGCGACTGCCTGGCCACGTCCCGCCAGAGGGCATGGGTCTGCCTTGGCTACCTTCTCCAAATGCAAGGTAAGGAGAGTGGGCGCTTCCCAGCCTTGCTCAGCCTGATCCTCCCTCCCTTCCCGGCCTGGCACCACTGGGATCCTGCAGGGCCAGGCCCTGTCCCCAGGAGGGAAGCGGGAGGCAACGTGCTTGGCTGGTTTTGTGCCCCCACCCTGTTAGCCCTCTGCCTCCCTGGACATGTCAGGAAGGATCCCTGGGAGAGGGTCGCTGAGTCCCACCTCCGCAGCGCATGTGTGCAGTTGGTCAGGGCCATCCCCCACTGCTGTCTGAGAGCAGGACATTGCCACCAATGCTGGGGACTGTCCCCCTCCATGTCTGCCCCCCTCCATGTTCCAGGAGAGACAGAGGGTGGTCAGACAACTCGCTCGGATGAGGCCCCTGACATTCCAGAGGGTGCCTTCCCCCTTGCTCCCTGCCTTGAGCCTGGAGAGACAGGCAGCTCCCCAGGCAAACTATCCAAACTCATCGCCGCCAGGGAAGAACTCTCCTGCTGAGCACAAGAGAGGAAACCAATTTGCTGCCCAGAGCAAACTGGGCAGGGAAGAGGGATCTGAACTGCAGGCCCGGGGCGTGCCGCAAAGGGTTGTGTTTGAACCGTTTCCTCTTCAGGCAGCAGGGTCTGCCTGTGCTGAGGCAGTCACGGGGAGGTTTCCTGCCTCCCAGAGACGATGGTGGCCTGTGTGGGAACAGGGGACACAGCTGCTGGGATCAGAGGCCAGTAGCTGCTGAAACCCTGAAGCCCCAACAAATGGTTCGAGGAGGAAGAGGGCTCTTTCCAGCCCGGGATTTGTCAGCCATTTATCGGGCTCAGGAAATCCTGCTGCACCGAGTTCAGGAGGGCCCTGGGTTTCCCTGTGGCTTTCACTGCCACCCCCTGGGTTCTCCTTTAGCAGTATCTAGGGCCAGAGGTTGCCTTTCTGTGGGCGTGACTCCCCTTTTCTTCTGGTGTTTGTTCCAGCCAGGACCATGGAGGTGGTGCCTCAGGCAGATGAGATCAGGTGCCTTGGTGAGGAGCTGAACAGCCCAGACACCGTGCAGACCTGCGCCAAAATAGCAAAGGTAACTGGCCCCAAAAGAGCGGGGTGGGGGCCCAGCTCCTGGGCTCCTGCACATCTCCCTGCTCCCCTCCAGCGTCCCTCGCTGTGTCCAGAGCAAGCTGTCCAGGATGGCTGTTGTTAGCAAGTAGCAGGAGGCTTTGAGACAAGACTGTCCTTCAGGCATGCTGGAGCAGATACCGTATATGTGTGCGTGTGTGATTGCTCTTGTCAGAATACAAATTTGGTACATAATAAGCAAACAACATGGGGGGCGACACTTCCCAATCGGGTAGCTGCATCAGATGTAAACAGCACTGTATGCATAGCAGGAGGAAAAAGTGATTGCCCCCTGCACGACTGCCGAACTAACAGTTCTGTCAAGTTTCCTTTCCATTCTGAATTGCTGGAGCAGAGCTGTGACGTGGTCTCTCTTGTTCCTGACTTCTCTCCAGGCTGTTTGCAAGTGCATCCCTCCAGCGCAGGCTACGGACTTTCTGACTGCGGTCCTGCCCAGCTTGCTGCACGTCACACCCACGTGTGTGAAGCCACTATGGAAGTGGGTGTTCATCTTCCTGGTGGAATGCAGGAAGGAAATAGTCCAGGAGGTAAAGGCGACCTTTTTCCCATTTGACTTTGTCTTTGCTCCTGTTGGCTGTTTAACGACACCCTGTGCAGTTGGCACAGGCTCAAGAAATGCCACCTGTGTGTCGAGCCAAGGGGCTGCTGAAGGAGTCAGGTGCCCTTGCAGAGGCCCTGCAAGGCGACTTCAGGGTCTCAAAGAGCGTGTTTGGTTTTGCTCTTGCATCGCTACACACATGCGGGGAGAGTTCTTCAAGCGTTGGGTGTGAAACGTGCCCGTGTCCTCTGTGTGCACAAGGGCACGCAGCTGCTCGTACGGTTGGGCCCAGGCACATGCAGTGACTGAGTCTGTGCGTGTGAGCGCGTGCATGTGTGCGTACGTGTGCGCAGTTGCCAAGAGCACACCCAGCTCCAGACGTGAGCCAGGGCCAGGCAGGGTGGAAGGGGTGAGGTTTCAAGCTAGGTCTGGACCCTGTGTCATGGGAGCAGGCACTGGTCCTGTGCTGAATGACTGTGTCTGGGCCCCGCAGGAGGGGGTAAAGGATGCACCGAGCCCTTCTTTCTCCTCCATTTCCATTCAGGTGCCAAAAATCCTGAAGACCCTTTGCACCTACATGCGGCAGAGCACCCACAGGCCCTTCCTGCTCTGGGCCGTGTTTCTCCTCGCCCACTTTCACCAGGAGCCCGTCATCAGCAGTCTCCTCCGGAAAGGTCTGCCCATGGACAGGTACGTGCACCAGCCACTTCCCCACTGTAGTCAAACAGAGACCCCACAGCTTGCGTGCACTGGGGTGGCCCAGTTAAGAAGCAGGTCTTTTTTCTGCCGGAGCTGTCTTGAGTGTTGCAAGACTGCGTGCTTGTGTCTCTGCCGTGACTGGGGCGTTGTAAGCCCCATTGCAGAGGAGGAGAAGGTTTGAGGGCACTGCAGGACTGCGAAGATACGGGCTCAGGGGTGAACATCTGTTCCCTTGCAGTGACACGGTGGAGCTGTGGAGGAGCCTGGGGAGAAGCACCATTGGGATTCAGGTCCTGAGGTGCTTAGTGGAGAAACTAAACAGAGCACGAAACAACTGCCTGGGGACCAACTCCTCCGCTTGTGAGTGGCACAACCATGAGACTGCTCTGGAGACTTTGATGGTACGTTTAATGGCAGACACGTTTCTGTAGCTTTGCATCTGCTTTGTAACTCCTGCTTCGGAAAAGGGGGAGTCAGGTGCCCTTTGCAGATGCCCCTGGAGACTCCCAGGGCGCTGTGCTGGGCCGGCCTCAAGCAGTGTGGGGAGCTGGGACAGTGTTGTGCTCCTGAGCCACAAGGCTGTCGCAGAAGTGACAATTGCGGACAGTAACCCCCCTGCCCCAGGCAGGCAGGGGAACCAGGCTGGTGGGAAAAGGCCTTGCCTGAAGAGGGGCTTCTTGGTCACGGTTCTCTGCAGATCACCCGTGCCATCTCCGAAGTGGTGCTTGCCCTGAGGAGCACGGAGGAGCTCAGGCAGCTGCTTCCCCACCTCCTTCCCAGCCTCCTGAGGTGGGCCAGCGAAACCCTGGGCGAGGAGCGGCTGCTTTCCCCCCTGGGAGAAGGCGGAAGACAACTGTTCCTCAAGGGCCAGGTGCTTGAGGAGAAGCCGTGCAGGTAAGGAGCCGAAGGGGCAGATGGAGGGGCTGGCTTCGGTTCCCCTCGCCAAGGCACGTGCCTTTGTGGGGTTGAGGGAGGGCTTTGCCTGCCCCGCTTCCTAGATGAGCAAACTGCTCGTCGTGGTTGGGTTTACTTCTGCTCCTTCATGGGGAAACTCCAGCTCCCAGGCAGGAAGGTCTGAGGCAGCTCGTGCTGTGGACGGCTGTCATCTTGCCTTCTGCATACCCTTGCATGCACGATAGCTTTGCACTCCCTCAGCGGACCCCCACCGGGGGGGAGCGTGACTCTTGCGGGCAATGGCATCATTCTTCACAAAATGCTGGTGGGAAGAGGTATTAGGTGTTGCCTTGGTTCTCTAGCATGGAGTCAGTCCAGGGGCGTGGAGTTTCTTCTGCTTCAGTGGGTTTGGGGCATGATGAAAATGCCAGTGTCGTTAGCTGCAGTCTACGAAGCATCATTCCCGGGGTATTTAGCTCTGCTAAAGAGAAATCTTCCCCTAAACTGCAGTGATTTGATCTTTCTTTGGTTTTGTGGTGCTGCTGCTGTTTTGATTTTTTTCTTGTTTTGTTTGACTGTGTTTTGACTGGGTTTGTGTTTTGTTTCTTTTGCCAGGGTTTTCCTTATGGCTTTAGAGTTGGTGCTAGGCAAATGCATGGCAGAGAAGTGGATGCGGCTGCTCATGAATCGGGCAGCGTGGGCTCTCCTTGAAGACCCCCTGACCCATTCTGATGGGGTGCGTCTCCTGACCAGGTAAGAGTCGCAGGGATGCACATGGCTGCCTCCTGCGGGGCTGTGCCCAGGGAAATGCCTGCAGGACCCTTCCAGCATGCCTGGGAAGCCGTCCTGAGCTGAAGAATAGTATCTGCATTGGTGTACATGAATTTTGGCAACCTGGCCTTCCTGGGTAACTGTGTGTCCCTCGCTTGTGCTCCCTTGCGCAGCGTCCTGGTCCATGCTGGGCTTCTATCACCCTGTCTGAAGCAGACCCTCTTCCCATGGCTGGATTCCTGCTCAGTTAAGCTGCGGGTGACAGCTACAGCCTTCTTTGCTGAGGTAAGGCAGGGGGTGGGGAAGGAAGGGTTCAGAGGGTTTTAGTGAGATCCGGCTCCTTGGGACGTCTGTTTTTGTGGGAAGATCCCTGGAGCGGAGCAGACAGGGGAGCGCCTGGCCAGGACCAGGTCCCCACAGCACTGCCTGTGTCCTTCCAGCTCTCTTGGGACTGCAGCACAACAAGGACCCGCGAGTGAAGCAGGCACTAGAGGAGTCTCTCCACGATACCTGTCCCCAGCCAGCACCAAGGAGTTAATTAAATAAAGCTCAGCACAAGATGCCTAAAGGGCAGTGTATCTTTTTTCCCCCGATGGCACCCTTGTGCTTGGCGGGACCACATGTGGGTGACACCAAGGCTGGGGGCTGCCAGCTGCATGGCCCCTCCCGGATCTTCGTGGGCTGGGCACAACGCAGTCATGCCGGGACAGACCCCAGAGCAGGGGTCTCCCCATGGGGTCCTGGGGCCTTGCCGTGCCCTCCCACTGCCCATGGGGATCCCCTTGCCACCCCTCCCACCAC
Organism: Gavia stellata; assembly: GCF_030936135.1. Lineage (NCBI taxonomy): Eukaryota > Metazoa > Chordata > Aves > Gaviiformes > Gaviidae > Gavia > Gavia stellata. The sequence continues at coordinate 51,035 of NW_026776637.1, read as the reverse complement.
GGCACGACCACCTCTGGCACCAGCAAGGGCTGGCGCAGGGAACAGCCCAGGAGAGCCCTGACCATACCACCACAGCAGGCTTTGCCCTCCCCGGTGTCCTGCCATGCTGGGCCCCCCCCCAGCACTTGCCCAGGGACACAGTGGGGGGGTATCAGGGGAAAAGGGGGGCACTGGGGGGAGTAGGGGGCACTGGAGGATGGGTGGGGAGAACCAAGGGAGGCACAGCAGTTTAGAGGGGTGTGGTCAGGGGGCAGAAGGGTGGCACTGGGGGACAAGTAGGGAATGTCGGGGGATCTTAAAGGGTCAGCTATGGCTCAGGGGCTGAGCAGAGGGACAGAGTGTAGCAGAGGGCTCTGGCTGGCCCATCGGACCCCTGCCCACCAACACAGGCCCCACTGGTGCTGGTCCCCAGCCCCGGCGGGCCTGGGCACATCTGTGTGGGGCAGGGGCAGCTCCACACAGGGAGCCCACCAGCAGAGATGCAGTTTCATCCCTCAGGCTGCTGGGCACCCTGGCCCCGCTGTGAGCCCATGTAAGCCTCTGGTCCCCTGTCCCGGGGGTCCCACCATCCCTGTGTTCCTAACTGAAGACCCTGCAAAGATTGCTCAAACACGTGCTCCTGCCTTGCACAGTCACGTTCCTTGACAGAGGTGGGGCTGGAGCTGGAAGAGGGAGTCAAGCCCCTGACTGGGTGGAACACCAGGCCTGGGGAGGGTCCTGCTGTGGAGGGGGCACCAGCAAGGGCCGAGGTGCTGGGGGTTTCCCTGGGCACCAGCTGTGCTGAGGGCTCTGGTAGTCCTGGGAGGTGAGTGTGCCAGGCACGGGGCAAGCGACTGAGCTGGACCTTCTCCAGCAGCAGGCATTTGTATGAGGGGGGCTCAGAGGGACCCATGTCCTGCCCCACTGCTGCAGGTCAGTCTGAGGCACGTGTGAGCCCTGGCTCCCTGCACATCGGGCTTTGCGCTGCCCTCAAACGGTCTGAGCCTCCTCCCAACCCCACAGAGCTTCTCAGCCCTGCCGGTAACTCCTATTTCCCCCTGACTTGCCGCTCGCACGGACCAGACGCCTTGGTTCAGCTGCATCTCCTGAAAGAAAGCAAAGGACCAAGAAGCCAGAGACATGGGGAGAGAGGTCCCTGCAGAGTGGAGTCCCTGGAGATCATCCCTGGGTGTAACCAGAGAGGAGCAGACTAAGCCATGGAAGAGGCTTCTCACTTTATTAAAGTAACCTTCCTCCACACTGCAAGAGGACAGGCGAGGAGAGCAGAGTCCAGATGCATGGACCTGCACACGTTTGCTCTTGAACGGGGCTGGCTCGTGGGGGTGCAGCCTCCAAGACACTAAAACAGAGTGGCTGAAACCGACGGCACAGCACGTCTCACCCAAAGCCAGGACAGAAAGCCTGCACCCAGCTGCCCAAACCCCCCAGATGTGAACTGAGGCTCCTGCCCCAGACCAGAACATGGCCAGACAGACCGGGCAGGAGGTAGAGCTGCATTTACAGCACGGCCGCTCAGCTGCAAAGACCCGCTCCACCTGAGATCGTAACAGAGGCAGGCTGGCTGCTGCTCACACTTTGAGCAGGGGAGGTATTGATTGCCAACGACAACAACTCCACATCTGTCAAAGGCCACGACCCTGCCGTCAGCTGGGGAAAGATGGCCCAGACGGCCGGACAGGCTCCTCGGCTGGGTCCCTTACTGACCTCGCTGCACCTCCAGAACAAGAACCTTGTGCCGCATTGTTGCTGCGACCGGAATTGCCATCTCTAAGGTAGGAACTCAGCTGCAGGGCTTAGAAATGAAGAAGTAAACAAAGCTTGCCTCCATTTCCACCATGCACCACTCCTGTTCTGAAGCAGGGTGTCTGCCATCTCAAATTACATCTCCCTGCAAACAGGCCCATCTCCCAGCAATAGGGCCAAGACAGGGTTATTTGCTGTCACAAATGTGATACTGTCACTTACGCTTATCTTGCAAATGCACGCTCAATTACTCTTGGACAGAGATTGTAACGCTCAACGAGCAGATGCAGACTGATCTGTGCTATGAGGGTGTATACGCACAGCGCAGGAGCAGATTACCAACTGGTAAGATCTTCCTGACAGAGATTTTATATTCTGCAAAGCTTAAGCTTTTTGTGGGAAAGTTTTGTATTTGCGAGAAAATCATTAGACTTTCACCAATCAGAAATACTTGACACAGTAGCTCCAACTCAAATTACTTCCTTTCCTGAAACACCTTGAAAAATTTCATATCAAGTCTCATGAAAAAGTGGAGTTTTTTTCCCAAATCACCTCCATCGCCTTATGAAAAATAGACTTTTGGCTCAGACCCACCGCTGTGGGCCAGGCCAGCCGCAGGACTTGCAACACACAAACCTGCACAGCCTTTCCCTCGGACACTGCCGCAGGGACCCTCACGCAGGTGGTAACAGGGAGGAAAGTACAGCCTGGGGTCAGGAGGGGAAAGCCTGAGAGGGAAGCAAGTGTGCCACAAACCAAAATATGTCTTTAACGTTGTAGTGACTCACCAACGTTGAAAAACATCAAAACTGAGGCATAACACAGAGCGCTCTGATTTCAGGAGAACCAGATTATTTGTAAATTAATTTCCACCGTGAAAATTTTCAACCTTAACATGTGGGGTTTGGGAAACCTTCCCCAGGAAAACTCCAGGACAGGAATCATAATTTTCCACCCCTTCTACTCCATCCAGAACAGCCCTGAATGAGGAAGCTGGACATCACTTCAGCAATTTCTGCAACCACTTGCAAGAACACTGGGTATTCTTCAAACCACAGTTACGGCAACACGGTCTTCGGGATGGGTCTTAAACTTCAGGAAACAAGGTGGGAAGTCTGAACCAAAAAGGTAAATAAGGAAAAGCCTTGGGGATGAAGTCACTAGGCTGCCTCAGCATTGCCTGGAGCAGCTCCACACGGGGACCAGCCCCACATTGGTTTTACATGGGCAGGATAGGACAAATTCATTTTAATACATACTAACTAATTAGTATGAAAGCAGATTCTCCCACACGCTGGGAGCCCAACTGTGCCTCCCCAATGCCGCACCTTAGGAAGACGGACGAGCACTTCCCTGTTTCTCATCCTCTCAAGAACAACCTTCTGCAAGATGCTAAAGCCCACGACATCCCGTCACCAGAAGACAGGAATAACAAGTTCCCTGTCCATGGACTGAGACGTTGCCTGTTCGCACTGCCCGCCGTTCACGTTGCTGCCCCTGTGCACTCGCACCTCTAACACACGTTCTTAAGAGAGAGGCTGTAGCCCTGGCTTCCAAGGGAATTATGAAGTCAGGGGCGAGGAGTGACAGCTCCAGTGTCACTGGCAAGTCACCCCTTCTGACACTAGAGGAGCGGCACATTACAGCTCCGGGAGCAGTGGGGAGGATCTCCTGCTGAATGGATTAATGCAGCACGAGGTGTTGCAAATCCCCTGAGCCCTTCCTCGCTCCCTCCACTCCTTTGTCTCTCCCCTCCTCTCTTCATTCACAATCACCTCCACATTAGTAACAAGCGAGTTGGAAGGCCAGTACGAAAATTTCGGAGCAGACCAAAATCCAAATGCGCTTTTGCCCATGATATTCTACCACTCCTCCGACTTACCTAGTCCTGTCCCAGCTTCTGCTCTTTTACTTGCTTTTCTCCAAAACAGAGGCATATCACATCCTGGAGAGGGGGGAAACACCCCAAACAACAACAACAAAAAAGGTTTATTAAAGAAAGATCAAAAATTAGGTGGGAGGTACAGTGCATAACAGACCTTTCAGGAGGAGGACTTCCAGGGAGAGTTTTCTGCCCACAAAGCACCAGCGCCCCTGGGAAGAAAACTGATCAAAACTGCAGCCACTGAAGACCCTCTATCCCCTCCTCTGTTCTTACTCTATTTGATAATCGGTTGATTACTGGTCGGATTCCTTCCCTACTTTCAGTTCTGAGGGGATATTGCTTAATTCTTACAGGCCGCGCCCCTGATTTGAGCCTGACCATTACTGGGGAGGCATTTTTCGCTTTTCCTGGTATTTCTGAGGCCCATACCCCTGGATATACTTGGTTCTGGATTTCCTCAGGTACTTCTGAGCTAACAGGAGTATCTCTGAGGGCCAGACTCAGAAGTTCAATTAGCTGGTCATCCCCACTCGAAGTTCTACTTTTCCTTTGTCAAATTTTGTCTCCACTTTTAGTTGTTCCAATAAGTCTCACCCCAACAGAGGTTTTGGTGAGTTAGGCACAGATAAGAATTTGTGTATTCCCAGTTGTTTTCTCAATCTAAATTAAGGAGGTTTTTAAAAAATACCCCTTTTCACTTTGGCCAGTAGCTCCTTTTACCGTTACAAAATCACCTTCCGTAGGTGTTAAAGCTTGGTTGATAGGTTTCATCTTGAGAAAATAAAATCAAGGACAGGGTCTGCCCTTTCTCTGTCATTCTGAGCAGCGGGGCTGCTGCCTCTGAGAAGCACCGCTGAGGCGGGAGGGGCCCCCTTGGGCGCTGGTTGGGGCACACACCACGCAGCACCGCGCTCGGGCCTCGTCACAGCGGTTTTTTTGGGCTCCAGCTCCATCCCCAGCCGGGGGAGGCCGCGGGGACGTTTCCCTGCTTCCCCCCATCCGGGAAACGCGGTACCGGCTCCCCCTCAAAACCAACATCAATTGCACCAAGGTATTCTAATTCAAGGTTCCATTGAAGGGCCATTTCTCCTCATCATCCGATTTATACAAAGGCCACCACTGATGACCCAGTAATGACCAAAAATGGCTCTTCACATCAGTTTTCTGTATGTTCAGGTTAGTTCTTTCAGTCAGACACAGAAATCAGAAGTGATTTCTTCTTCTTTTGCAGAAGTAATCAGTCTTTTAAGTAGTCATTGCTAAACAGTGCAGAAGCTACCAAAAGAAGTTGAAGCAGGTACTTTCCTCCTCACAAGCAGCATATCACTGAAGTGCTTCCCCTATTAAATTCTCTTCTCTACTCTAAAGGGTCCCTATTTTCCCTGCCCCCAAGGTAAACTCCAGAGCTATTCATGGGGTTTCAAAGAAAGGCACATGTAGTTTACCTGCCTTTAAAAAAAAAAAAAAAAAAAAAGGGACTCAGAGCTCTGAATGGAGAATGTTTACTAAACACTGTACAGACAAATTAACCAAAGAGCAAACATTAATGGGAAAAGCTGGGAGCAGAATGAGAAGCACCACACAACTAAAGCTATCCCAAGCACTTAGGCCTCCATCAAGGACCACAAGCCCTGAGGCTGATGATGGCTGTTGGATGAGTTTCCCTCCCCCAGGTGGAAACACCTCTCAGAAACACTGTGCTCAGACCAAGGAAGGAAAAAGCAATACACACCCCACCCCCACATCTAAAGGCATGCCACTCCATTCAAAGGTAAATTTTGATTTATTTAGATAAAGTGCCTGGCCAGTTTTAGCACCTGCCTCTAGAGTATACCGACTTCATCCACCCCTACCCACAAAAACTTTTGACTGAGTGCTGAGTAATGTGGAGAGTGAGGTGGACTTAGACACACTGCTACCACGGGACTGGATTTTTAACCTATTTACAAGTATTCGTTGCTTTGAAGCTGCCCGAGGGTCAGCATGCCCTCGCTACTGGATGTTCTTGCTCTGCGCAGGCACTAAGGAAGACATTTCTGGCGACAGGTTATTTTAAAGCACAGCAGAACATACCATTTATGACCTCCTGAGAATTATCTCCCAGACAGATCAGCAACAAGGGCAAAACTTGTCTATTTAACATGCATTTGGGTTACGTGACTGTTAAACATGTTACAAATCTGTAATAGAAAACCTCACCTACACACTGTACGAGGGTGAGCAGACACTTCTTTATTGCAGCGCTGGACGCACAGGGGATCGCTCCACCTCGTGTGCGTGCTTAGTTTCTCTGCTACAAAAGTTATATACGATCAAAGTATACATATTCATCACATTTCCAAGCAACAATTAACATACTCATACCATTTCCGAGAACTCATTAATACATGTAAATGCTCGTGACGCATGCGCCTCCAGGGACACAGGTGGTTGTCTAAGGTCCTCTGGTGGTCGGCCATAGTCTTCCTCATCCTGTCCTTTAGTCGAACCCCATCTTTGCGCAGGCTCAGGTTGGTTGCAAAATTCCATTCTTGGAATCTTCCTAAGTTTTCCTCGGTTTACCAACAAGGCCTACAATTTGTCATTCTCTTGACAAGCAAATCCTACCTATTCACAATGCTACATTGTTCAGCAGTTAGTTTATGATTAAATCACAGATAAATCATACCTAGTTACCTTCATACAGAATATATGTAATTTAATTTTTATTAATCGCTCTCTGGATTATACTGTTCTATCAATAGCCATACTTAAAATAATCAATGGTTGTTTCTATTAATATTTATTGATTGGCATTCTTGATATTCGAATCAAGGTGGGAAAGGTAAGGAACTTTCCAAGCAGCATCACTGGCCAGGTCACATTGTTACGGGACCCAGACAAAACTGCTCTATTCGATTCTTCATCGTTCCCTCTCATTACGATTAGTAACATCTTGCTACAAGTAGGTCCTTAATACGGAACAGCGACTCCCTGGTGAGGTTCCTATGGTTATTGTTTCAAACTTAACAATCCTAACTTATACCTGTGTATTTTATTCTTTTATTTATTAATCAAACTTAACCTTTCTATATGATCAAATCTTGATTATTTAAAAATCAGAGTATTTGCAACAAACATACACCACGACCAGCCATTTCACTAGACTGAAGGCTGGCAGCAGCGTACCAGGACAGTCCTTTCTGGTTGTGCTGGTTTTGGCTGGGATGGGGTTAACTTTCTTCATAGCAGCTAGTATGGGGCTGTGTTTTGGATTTGGGCTGGAAACAATGTTGATAAAGCAGGAATGTTTTAGTTACTGCTGAGCAGGGCTCACACAGCACCAAGGCCTTTTCTGCTCCTCACCCCACCCCACCAGCGAGTGGGCTGGGGGTGCACGGGAAGTTGGGAGGGAACACAGCCGGGACAGCTGACCCCAACTGACCAAAGGGATATTCCATACCATATGACATCATGCTCAGTATATAAAGCCGGGGGAGGAAGAAGAAAGGTGGGGACATTCGGAGTAATGGCGTTTGTCTTCCCGAGCAACCGCTACGCGTGATAGAGCCCTGCTTCCCTGCAGATAGCTGAACACCTGCCTGCCGACGGGAAGTGGTGAATTAATTCCTTCTTTTGCTTTGCTTCTCTGCGCAGTGTTCTTTTGCTCTACCTATTAAACTGTTTTTATCTCAGCCCACGAGTTTTCTCACTTTTACTCTTCTGGTTCTCTCCCCCACCCCACCTGGGGGGAGTGAGTGAGCGGCTGTGTGGTGCTTAGTTGCCAGCTGGGCTTAAACCACGACAGTCCTTTTTGGCGCCCAACGTGGGGCTCGAAGGGTTTGAGATAATAACAGATTCAACAGAACTTCTATCCTTTAAAAGTTATAGGTCAACATTAGTCTGTTTAATTTGCACCATGATCTTCTTTTTGCTATATCTGTTAAAGATTGGCCTGCGCTTTTTCAGTATGCTCTGCTCTGCAGTAATTAGTGACATTTTGCCTGGAAGATTTGTTTTCAAAACGCTGACCTTGAGCTGGATAATCTGGTGTTTGGTCTCTGGGCTGAAGCCATTACTGTATTTTGGGTACCATCTCGTGGAGATACTTAACAATTATACTCCTTCTTCTGAGAGTTTTTTTTTGGAGGAAATACAGAACAGCACCCTTGCTTCCTTCTTCTGTGATGTTGTCTCCCTCATGACAATGACCTCTCAGTACCTTGAACATCCTTGGGCAGTTAAAATACTTCTATTGATATTCCTTAGACATATTGCTTCAGTTTTCTCTAAGGTCAACAAGCAATTTAGGAATATGACCCAGGTTCCACGAGAGTATGGTCATGGGTGGCACGGCATGTGGGAGAATATGGGCAGGTATCTAGAGAACTTCTCACCTCCAATGATCTGGACTTTTACCCCTGAACAATTACAGGATCCTGATGAAGTGGTAGAATGTTTGAAAAAAAAATGCCATGGCTACTCCAGAGAGGCACAACTTACCGCGCTGTGCTGGGCCCTCGCCAGCATCTACCAAACACTGCTTGATACTATGCAGCACCCTCAGGGAGAAGAGAGGGGAAATAAATCAGGCACTGTATCCGTCGCCCCTATAACTAAAAAGAAACAGTGGAAGCGGAAATCAGCTCGTTTAGTAAGGGATGAAGAAGCTTCTCCTAAGAGGGAAAAAGAATCAGAAGAGGCAGCCTCTTCTGCAGCAGAGCAGCCACAGGAACAGGACGAAGATACTGAGATAATCAATGAAACGGAAACCACCCGCTCCCTATCCCTAAGTGAGCTACGAGACATGCGAAAAGATTTCAGCCGTCAACCAGGTGAGCTAATTCTCAGCTGGTTACTTCGTTGCTGGGATATTGGGGCCAGTAGTCAGGAATTGGAGGGTAAAGAAGCCCGGCAGCTGGGATCGCTTGCTAAGGACAAGGCCATTGACAAAGGTATTGGAAAAAAGGCAGGAGTCCTCAGTCTTTGGCAGCGACTCCTATCAAGTGTGAAGGACAGGTATCCCTTCAAGGAAGAACTTGCAAACTCTCGAAGGAAATGGACCAACATCGAGGGGGGCATCCAGTATCTAAGGGAATTAGCTGTGTTGGAGGTAATCTATAATGACCACGCATGCAAAGACCCGGATGAAATCCAGTGCACACGGTCCATGTGGCGCAAATTTGTACGGAATGCAGCAACGTCTTACACCCACACCCTGGCGATAATGAACTGGACAGACATTGAGGCACCAACTATAGATGAACTGGCCAGGCAACTCCGAGAATACGAAGATAACCTTGCTCCCTCCATGTGTGCTTGTGTCTCGGCTGTGGACAGACACAGACTGACTCAAAACATGTTTGAGCAAGCTGAGAAGGGTAGGTTTTCCTCATCCACTCCAACCAGAGCCTCGGCTATTAAGAGTCAACTTTTCCCTGTTCAGGCGAAAGGGTACCGGTGGCGCACACCACGTGCAACCCTGTGGTTCTTCCTGCGTGACCAGGGGGAGGACATGAGGAAGTGGGATGGTCAACCTACCTGGAGACTAGAAGCTCGGGTGCAGGAATTGCAAGGAAAAACAACAGCTAAAAAGCATCCGTCCAGAAAAATGACTGCTCCAGTGTCTGTTGGACAAAGTAGAAGGGCTGATGGTACTTTTGACCCTGATGAAGGGACTTCTGTTATGCACGTACAAAAAACAAGTAATGAAGACTCAGACCAGGAGTAGAGGGGCCCTGCCTTCGGCCAGGCGGAGGAAAGGGACAACCGAGTTTACTGGACTGTGTGGATTCGATGGCCTGGCACATCAGCCCCACAGGAGTATAAAGCTCTAGTGGACACCGGTGCACAGTGTACTCTAATTCCATCAGATTACAAGGGGGCGGAATCCATCTGTATTTCTGGAGTGACAGGGGGATCCCAAGAACTGTCTGTGTTGGAGGCTGAAGTAAGCCTAACTGGGAATGAGTGGCAAAAGCACCCTATTGTGACTGGTCCAGAGGCTCCATGCATCCTTGGCATAGACTATCTCAGGAGAGGGTACTTCAGAGACCCAAAAGGGTATCGATGGGCTTTTGGTATAGCTGCTTTGAATACGGAGGAAATTAAACAGCTGTCTAGCTTGCCTGGTCTCTCAGAGGATCCTTCTGTGGTGGGGTTGCTGCAAGTTAAAGAACAGCAGGTGCCAATTGCTACCATGACAGTGCATCGGCGACAATATCGCACCAATCGAGACTCCCTGGTTCCCATCCACAACTTGATCCGTCAGCTGGAAAGTCAAGGAGTGATCAGTAAGACTCATTCACCCTTTAATAGTCCCATATGGCCCGTGCAAAAATCTAACGGAGAGTGGCGGTTAACAGTGGACTATCGAGGCCTGAACGAAGTCACACCGCCGCTGAGTGCTGCCGTACCAGACATGCTAGAACTTCAGTATGAACTGGAGTCAAAGGCTGCCAAATGGTATGCAACAATAGATATCGCCAATGCGTTTTTCTCGATCCCTCTGGCAGCAGAGTGCAGGCCACAGTTTGCTTTCACATGGAGGGGTATCCAGTACACCTGGAATCGACTGCCCCAGGGGTGGAAACATAGTCCTACCATTTGTCATGGGCTGATACAGAGTGCACTGGAACAAGGCGAAGCTCCTGAACACCTGCAGTATATTGATGACATCATTGTGTGGGGCAACACAGCGGAGGAAGTGTTTGAGAAGGGGAGAAGAATAATCCAGATTCTCCTGAAAGCTGGTTTTGCTATAAAACAAAGTAAGGTCAAAGGGCCTGCACAGGAAATTCAGTTTTTAGGAATAAAATGGCAGGATGGGCGTCGTCATATCCCAATGGATGTGATCAATAAAATAACAGCCATGTCTCCACCAACTAACAAAAAGGAAACACAAGCTTTCTTAGGTGTTGTGGGTTTCTGGAGAATGCATATTCCAAGTTATAGTCTGATCGTAAGCCCTCTCTATCGAGTGACCCGGAAGAAGAACGACTTTGAATGGGGCCCTGAACAGCAGCAAGCCTTTGAACAAATTAAACAGGAGATAGTTCGTGCAGTAGCGCTTGGGCCAGTCCGGACAGGACAAGATGTGAAAAATGTGCTTTACACCTCAGCTGGGGATAACGGCCCCACCTGGAGCCTCTGGCAGAAAGCACCTGGGGAGACTCGAGGTCGGCCTCTAGGGTTTTGGAGCCGGGGATATAGGGGATCTGAAGCCCGTTACACTCCAACTGAAAAAGAAATATTAGCAGCATATGAAGGAATTCGAGCTGCTTCGGAAGTAGTTGGTACTGAAGCACAGCTCCTTTTGGCCCCTCGATTGCCTGTGCTGGGCTGGATGTTCAAAGGGAAGATCCCCTCTACGCATCACGCAACTGATGCTACATGGAGTAAGTGGGTTGCACTGATAACGCAACGAGCTCGGATGGGAAACCCCGACCGCCCGGGAATCCTGGAAGTGATCATGGACTGGCCAGAGGGCCGAAACTTCGGACTGTCACCAGAGGAGGTGACTCGTGCTGAAGAGGCCCCTCTGTATAATGAATTATCAGAGACTGAGAAGCAATATGCCCTGTTTACAGATGGATCCTGTCGTATTGTGGGAAAACATCGAAGGTGGAAAGCTGCTGTGTGGAGTCCTACGCGACAAGTTGCAGAAACTGCTGAAGGACAAGGTGAATCAAGTCAGTTTGCAGAGGTGAAAGCCATTCAGCTGGCTTTAGATATTGCTGAACGAGGGAAATGGCCAGTACTTTATCTCTATACGGACTCATGGATGGTGGCAAATGCCCTGTGGGGGTGGCTACAGCAATGGAAGCAGAGCAACTGGCAGCGCAGAGGTAAGGCCATCTGGGCTGCTGAATTATGGCAAGATATTGCTGCTCGGGTAGAGAACCTGGTTGTAAAAGTACGTCATGTAGATGCTCACATACCCAAGAGTCGTGCCACTGAAGAACATCGAAACAATGAGCGGGTGGACCAAGCTGCTAGAATTGAAGTGGCTCAGGTGGATCTGGATTGGGAACATAAGGGTGAGCTATTTATAGCTCGATGGGCCCATGACACATCAGGACATTTAGGAAGGGATGCAACATACAAATGGGCTCGTGATCGAGGGGTGGACTTGACTATTGATGCCATTGCACAGGTTATCCATGAATGTGAAACATGTGCCATAATCAAACAAGCTAAGCGGCTGAAGCCTTTTTGGTATAGAGGACGATGGCTGAAATATCAATACGGGGAAGCCTGGCAGGTTGATTATATCACACTACCACGAACCCGCCACGGGAAGCAGCATGTGCTTACAATGGTGGAAGCAACTACCGGATGGATGGAAACATACCCCGTGACCCATGCCACTGCCCGGAACACTATCTTGGGCCTTGAAAAGCAAATTTTATGGCGACACGGCACCCCTGAAAGAATTGAATCAGACAACGGGACTCATTTCCGAAACAACCTCATTAACACCTGGGCCAAGGAGCATGGCATTGACTGGGTGTATCACATCCCCTACCATGCACCAGCCTCCGGGAAAATTGAACGATACAACGCAATATTAAAAACTACACTGAAAGCAATGGGTGCTGGGACATTTAAGCATTGGGATACACATTTAGCAGAAGCCACTTGGCTAGTTAACACTAGAGGCTCTGCCAGTCGACCTGGCCCTGCCCAATCAAAACCCCTGCGCACTGAGGAAGGAGATAAGATTCCCGTAGTACATATAAGGAACTTGCTGGGAAAAACAGTCTGGGTCATTCCTTCCTCAGGAAAAGGTAAACCTATTCGCGGGGTTGTTTTTGCTCAAGGACCTGGGTGCACTTGGTGGGTAATGCAGAAGAATGGGGAAGTCCAGTGTGTACCTCAAGGTAATTTAATTCTGGGTGAAACTAATCCATGATTTGAGTTATATGTTACAGGAACTACTATAGCAGGAACCACCTGAACCAACTGAGGACAAGCCTTACAAGAAGCAGTGCAAGTGCAGCAGTGACCCGACCTGAGCTAGCTGTGGTGCCCAATAACTCCATGCAATACAACACCTCTTCTCTCCTGAGTGACCACCATAACAGATGGAGCCCAAAGTTATGGACTACATGAACTCAATGGACATTTATGGACATTTTACAAATATTTCACCGGGGTGGTCCATAGACTAAGGGAAGGATATCTGTGTACTATATCAAAGGATGGGAAGGGCGATGATAGGGAATGAGAACGTTTTGGATGGTGTGAGACCTGAGCATGATGTAAATGGTATGGAATAAGGGGTGGAGAATGTGCTGGTTTTGGCTGGGATGGGGTTAACTTTCTTCATAGCAGCTAGTATGGGGCTGTGTTTTGGATTTGGGCTGGAAACAATGTTGATAAAGCAGGAATGTTTTAGTTACTGCTGAGCAGGGCTCACACAGCACCAAGGCCTTTTCTGCTCCTCACCCCACCCCACCAGCGAGTGGGCTGGGGGTGCACGGGAAGTTGGGAGGGAACACAGCCGGGACAGCTGACCCCAACTGACCAAAGGGATATTCCATACCATATGACATCATGCTCAGTATATAAAGCCGGGGGAGGAAGAAGAAAGGTGGGGACATTCGGAGTAATGGCGTTTGTCTTCCCGAGCAACCGCTACGCGTGATAGAGCCCTGCTTCCCTGCAGATAGCTGAACACCTGCCTGCCGACGGGAAGTGGTGAATTAATTCCTTCTTTTGCTTTGCTTCTCTGCGCAGTGTTCTTTTGCTCTACCTATTAAACTGTTTTTATCTCAGCCCACGAGTTTTCTCACTTTTACTCTTCTGGTTCTCTCCCCCACCCCACCTGGGGGGAGTGAGTGAGCGGCTGTGTGGTGCTTAGTTGCCAGCTGGGCTTAAACCACGACACTGGTCACTTCACTCCTGGGCAGAAATCCTACAGACTTCCTTTAGTTCAGCCCATAAAACACCACCTAATTTAATGCCAGAAATCCAAAGAGCTACAGTAAGGGTTTGGGTTTGGGGTTTTGGTTTTTTTTTTAACACAGCATGGCAGATAAAAAGCAAGCAAACAAACAAAACCCCCGGTAAACCCCTGACGCACTAATGAGGAACAAAAGGTTGAGCCCAAGCTCAACCCCAGGGCAAGCAGGCTGGCAGAGGGGAGAGGACGCTGCTGGGGGACCGGGCTGCGGGGCAGGAGGCAGCCAGGGACCAGAGCTCTGCCGGCATTGCGGTGCTGCTCCAGCCCGGCACGGCGGCTCACCCAGCGGGACCCGGCAGCTCTTCCCTCCGCAGACCCGTTCTGCTCTGAACCCGAGCTGCAGCTGCGTGTCCACAGCACCCTGCCTTCAGCAGCACCAGAGGGGAGGAAACACCGACCCGGAGCAGACACCAGGCCTGTCCCACCTGCTTCACATGGCATCCCTGCAGCTACAGGCACCTCCTGGAAGGCCGGAGCATGCAACCACAGTTTTTAAACGTCTTTCCACAAAGACCAGGCGATGACAGAACAGATTCAGAGGGCGAAAAGGGGGGAAAAGGAGGAGGAAATCGGTCTGCCTGGCTACATGAGATCGGTACGAGAAACAGAGATGCAGGACAAAGCAGAACTGAGCAGGACCTTGAAGGCGAGGTGAAGAAAAGATAAGCAAGTTGAACTACAGAAGTGTTCTGAAGAAGAACTATTTTGTTTAAATCTCAATTAATTCTTGGTTAGTAATTCCTTATCAATTACTCTGATTATTAATTTTATTTTCACACAGGCATTTTTTCAACATTTAAGAAGATGCAGCTGTGAGAAGTGCACAGCACAGAGCAGCCTGTGACAGTCCCCGTTGTCTCCTTAGGACGAGGAGCAGCCCCAGGAGCTGCCCTTGGGCAGAAGGACGGCGCAGGAGAAGCACGGAGGAGCCGCTGCAAGGAAGGAACCGGGGACTCGCCGAGGATGCCCAGGGATGTGTGTCACTGGGGCAGGAGGGCTGGGTCAGGGGTTGGGTACCGGGAAGGGGCAGCAGCAAGGCTGCCTTAAAAGCCTGGGTGCACAGGGGACCCCAGAGAAGCACCCAGGAGCGGTCACCCAGCAGCGAGGTGACAACCGGCAGGCTGGCAGCACATCAGGCGGTACAAGCTTGCAGAGAAAAATGATGGCAATTAGTGACATCGCATTTATAGCCATCAACAGCCACAACATTACTGCAGTTATTTCCAGTCTCAGAGCAAGTGCTGCTGCCATATTTCCCAATCAGAAGCACTCCCAGCTTCCCAGCACATGGAAACTTTCATCACGTTCCAATTACTTCTTGTACCTTAATGACTTCAGGTTTCTGCTCTGTCCGCAGGTGTAAGGAGATTATTTTCTGAATGTTCGAACTCGAAAAACCAGACTTTGTCTTTTGAAAAACGTGCAACTGAAAAGCTCACCGCAGAAACGGAACTCTCTCCATCCTGGAAGCCAGAGGAGCAGCAAGGCTCTGCAAAGGCACTGGGCCCCAGGACACCCCCGTGCCCACCCCCAGCCTCTCCCAGCACCCGCGAGCTGTGGGAACCCGTCCCGCAGGCAGAAGGCAAGAACCCGCCCGGGGCCAGCTCTCGCCTCCCGGCTTCGTGCCGGCTTCTGATGGATGCACCTTGGCTCCGGGAGCTCCCACCCTCTGCAACACCACTCTGAGGCTGCTTCATCACCCTAAAACCACCCAATTCACGTCACCACAAAGAGCAGCAAGCATTGAGCGTGTCCTTTTTTCCACACTTGAACTAAAGGGCGGAAATTAACTTTCCCTCCGTTCATCCGACCGACAAACCCTATGGACACAACGTACCCTCACGGACACCAAAAACCTGCCAAATCCGAGGGAAAAGGCCAACTCAGTCGCACAGCAGCACGCCTGAACAGCCCGGGCTCTGGCAACGGACCTTCAACGACGTAAAAACCAGAACCGGGTGAAATTTGGGGGCTTCGGGACAAAGCTCTCCCCGCCCCGGGCGCTCCCGCCCCGGCCCCGCCGCGCTCCCCCACCGCCGGTTGCGGCCGCTGCCGCCTCCCGGGGCCGGGGCCGCCCCACCCGGCGCCACCGCTCAGCCCCGCCGCGGCCCCGCCCGCCCTCATGAATATTCATGAGCCGCCGCTCAGGGCGGCTCCGCCCCCGCCGCGGGGAGCCCCGGCAGCGCGGCCCGGCGGGGAGCGGGGCCGGGGGAGAACGGGGCGGCGGGGGGACGGGGACGGGGACGGGGACGGGGACGGGGACGGAGCCGGGCCGGGCCGCGGGGCGGAGGGGCGGAGGGGCGGGGAGCTGCGGGGCGGGGGCTCCCGCAGGGACACGCTGCAGCGGGGCTGCTGCCCGCCGCCACGGAGCGAAGTGCGCCGGGAGGAGGGGCCGTGTGCGGCAGCGGGACCGGCACCGAGACACGGCCTCTGCCGCGGCTCTGCCGCTGCCACCCGTCACTGGAGGAGCGCTGGGTAACGACTGCAGCATCGACGGCGTGACTATCCAGAGTCCTCCCCCTCCGCAGGATGCCTCCTGCCCCCTCTCCTCCTCCTCTTCCACTTCTCCTCCTCCTCACAAGCCCTTGTGCTCAGGAGTCCTCCTCTTCTTCCTCCTCCTCTTCAGGAGTCCTCATCTTCCTCAGGAGTCCTGCTCCTCCTCCTCCTTTATAGCAGTCCTCCCCCTCAGGAGTCCTCCTATGTCCTCCTCAGAAGTTCTCTTCCCATTCAGGAGTTCTTCACCTCTTCATCAGGACTTCCCCTCCTCCACCTCCTCAGGACTTCTCCTCAGGACTCAGGACTTCAACAGAGTTCTGCTCTTCAGGAGTCCTTCTCTTCCACCTACAGGAGTCCTCCTCAGGAGTCCTCCTCTTCCTCAGGAGTCCATCTCTTCCTCCTCCTCAGGATTCCTCCTTCAACTCCTCAGGAGTCCTCCTTCTCTTCCTCCTCCTCCCCCTTCTCAGGTGTCCTCCTCTTCAGGACTTCTCCTCCTACACAGGATGCCTCCTTCCTCAGAGTTCTCCTCCTCAGGAGTGGTGCTCTTCCTCAGGAGTACTCCTCCTCAGAACTCCTCCTTATCTTCCTCCCCCTCAGGAGTCCTCTTCCTCCTCCACCTCCTCCTCCTCAGAAGTCCTCCTTCACCCCCTCCTCTGGACTTTACCTCTTCCCCCTAAGGAATTCTCCCCGCCCTCCTCAGGTGTCCACTCCCTCTTTCTCCTCAAAAGTTCTCCTCCTCCTCCTCCTCAGACCTTATCCTCCTCAGGAGTCCTCCTGCTTGTCCTCATGAGTGCTCCTTCTGCTCTATACAAGTCGTCCTCCTCAGGACCCTTTTCTCCTCCTCCTACTCAGGACTTCTCTTTGTCTAGGTTCTCCACCTCAGGGGTCCTCCTCTTCCTCCTCCTCCTCCTCAATGGTCCTCCTCCTCTTCCTCCTTCTTCTCCTAAGGAGTATTCTTATTCCTCCTCCTCCTCTTCCTCAGGAATCCTCATCCTTCTCCTACTCAGGTCTCCTTCTTGTACAGAATTCTCCTCAGGAGTCCTCGTCCTCCTCAGGAGTCCTCGTCCTCTTCCTCCTTCTCCTAAGGAGTCGTCTTCTTCCTCATCATCATCAGGAATCCCCCTTCTCCTACTCAGGACTCCTTCTTGTACAGAATTCTCCTCAGGAGTCTTTGTCCTCCTCAGGAGTACTCCTCTTGAGGAGTCCTCCTCCTCTTCCTCCTCCTCAGGAGTCCTCCTTCACCTACTCAGAAGTCCTCCTCTTCAGGAGTCCTCCTCCTTCTCTTCCTCCTCTTCAGGAGTCCTCCTATGTCCTCCTCAGAAGTTCTCTTCCTATTCAGGAGTTTTCCACTTCTTCATCAGGACTTCCCCTCTTTCTCCTCCTCAGGACTCCTCCTTCAAAAGAGTTCTTCTCCTCAGGAGTCCTCCTCCTCCTTCTCAGGAGACCATCTCTTTCCGCTCCTCAGGATTCATCCTTCAACTCCTAGGAGTCCTTCTCCTCCTCTTCCTCCTCAGGAGTCCTTCTCCTTCTTTCTCCTCAAGAGTTCTCCTCATCCTCCTCAGGAGTGCTCCCGCTCATCCTCATGTGTGCTCCTTCTACTCCATACGAGTCATCCTCCTCAGGACCCTTCCTCCTCCTCAGCACTTCTTGTCTAGATTCTCCTCCTCAGGAGTCCTCCTCCTCCTCAGGAGTCCTCCTCCTCTTCCTCCTTCTTCTCCTAAGGCATCGTCTTCCTCCTCCTCCTCCTCAGGAATCCTCCTCCTTCTCCTACTCAGGATTCCTTCTTCTACAGAATTCTCCTCCTCAGGAGTCCTCGTCCTCCTCAGGAGTACTCCTCTTCAGGAGTCCTCCTTCACCTACTCCGAAGTCCTGCTCTTCAGGAGTCCTCCTCCTTCTCTTCCTCCTCCTCCTCAGGAGTCCTCAGAAGTTCTCTTCCTGTCCAGGAGTTTTCCACCTCTTCATCAGGAGTTCCCCTCCTTCTCCTCCTCAGGACTCCTCCTCCTTCAGAGTTCTCCTCTTCTCGAGTCCTCCTCTTCCTCCTAGAGGAGTCCTTCTATTCAGGAGTCCTCCTCCTCTACCTCTTCCTCCTCAGGAGTCCATCTCTTCCTCCTCCTCAGGATTCCTCCTTCACTTCCTCAGGAGTCCTTCTCCTTCTCTTCCTCCTCAGGAGTCCTCCTCTTTCTTCTCCTCCTCCTCAGGCCTCCTCCTCCTACACAGGATGCCTCCTTCTTCAGAGTTCTCCTCCTCAGGAGTCCTGCTCTTCCTCAGGAGTACTCCTCCTCAGAACTCCTCCTTATCTTCCTCCTCCTCAGGAGTCCTCTTCCTCTTCCTCCTCCTCCGCCGCCTCCTCCTCTGAAGTCCTCCTTCACCCCCTCCTCAGGTGTTTACCTCTTCCCCCTAAGGAATCCTCCTCCTCGTCCTCCTCAGGAGTCCACTCCTTCTTTCTCCTCAAGAGTTCTCCTCCTCCTCAGGAGGCCTTATCATCCTCAGGAGTCCTCCCGCTTGTCCTCATGAGTGCTTCTTCTACTCGATAGAAGTCGTCCTCCTCAGGAGCCTTCCTCCTGCTCCTACTCAGGACTCCTCCTTTTCTAGATTGTCCTTCTTGGGAGTCGTCCTCATCCTCAGGAGTTATCCTCTTCTTCGTCATTCTCTCCTCCTTCTCCGGAATCCCCCTCCTTCTCCTACTCAGGACTCCTTGTACAGAATTCTCCTCTTCAGGAGTCCTCATCCTCCTCAGGAGTACTCCTCTTCACGAGTCTTCCTTCTCTTTCTCTTCCTCAGGAGTCCTCCTCCTTTTTTCCTACTCAGAGTCCTCCTCTTCCTGCTAAGGAAACCTCCTCCTCAAGAGGAGGACTCCTTCTCTTCTTCCTCAGGAGTCCACCTCCTCTTCCTCCTCAGCTGGCCTTATGCTCCCCAGGAGTCCTCATCCTCATGAGTGCTCCTTCTACTCTAGAGGTGTCGTCCTCCTCCTCCTCCTACTCCTCAGGACTCAATTCTTTGTCTCGATTCTCCTCCTCAGGAGTCCTCCTCCTCTTCCTCCTCCATCTCCTCAGGAGTTTTCCTCCTCCTCCTCCTCTAGACTCCTTTTCCCCTTCCTCATGAGTCCTCCTCTTCCTATGGTGTCCTCCTCCATCTCATCTATAGGAGGTCTTCTCCTCAGGTGTCCTCCTCTTCCTCCTCCTCCTCCTCTAGAGTCCTCTTCCTCATGAGTCCTTCCTCTTCCTGTGGTGTCCTCCTCCATCTCATCTATAGGAGGTCTTCTCCTCAGGTGTCCTCCTCTTCCTCCTCCTCCTCCTCTAGAGTCCTCTTCCTCATGAGTCCTTCTCCTCCTATGGAGTTGCCGTCATTGTCATCCTCCTCCTCCTCCACAGTCCTTTTCCTCTTGAGTCCTCCTCCTCGTCTTAAGGAGTCTTCCCCATCCTCCTCCTCCTCTGCTGGAGTCCTTGTCTTCAGGTTCCCCTTTCATACTCCTCCTCAGAAATCCTACTCCTCATCCTCAGGAGTTATCCTCTTCCTCATCGTTCTCTTCCTCCTCCTCTGCTTCCGCCTCAGGAGTCCTTCTCCTCCTTTTTCCTGGAGCCCTCCATGCCCTCAGGTGTCCTTGTCCTCCTCCTCCTCTTCTTCTTCCTCCTCAGGAGTTTTTCTCCTCTTCCTCCCCCTTCTCCTTCTCCTCAGAACTCATTGTAATCCTCATCCTCCTCAGGAGTTCTCCAGGCATCTCCCGGAGTCTTTTAACCTCTGCTTCAGAGACATGAGATCCCAGGTAGCAGCCCCAGACTCCTCCAAGGAAGCTACCCGAGATGTCTTTTCTCTCCTTTAAAGGAAACTCTCTCCTCTGGGATGCACCCGAGACTCCTCCCAAATATCTCCCAGAGAGTTCTGACTTCTGATTTAGGGATGTGGAATCCCAGGTAGCAGCCCCAGACTCCTCCAAGGAAGCTACCTCAGATGTTTTTCCTCCTTTAGAGGAAGATCTCTCCTCCGGGATACGCCTGAGACTCCTCCCAGGCATGTCCCGGAGTCTTTTGACCTCTTCTTTACGGTCCTGAGATACCAGGTAGCAGTCCCAGACTCCTCCAAGGAGGCTACCTGAGATGTTTTTTCTCCTTTAGAGGAACACGTCTCCTCTGGGATCCACTCAAGACTACTCCAAGGCATGTCCCAGAGTCTTTTGACCACTTCTTATGGACCTGAGACTCCACATAGTAGCCCCAGACTCCTCCAAGGAAAATTCACAAAATATTTTTTCTCTTTTAAAGGAAGATCTCTCCTCAGGGATCTGCCCGAGACTCCTCCCAGGCATCTCCCAGAGTGTTTGGACCTCTGCTTCAGGGACCTGTGATTCCAGGTTGCATCCCCAGACTCCTCCAAGGAAGCTTCCTGAGATGATTTTTCTCTTTTAAAGGAAGATCTCTCCTCTGGGATCCACCCAGGACTCCTCTCAGGAAGATCCCAGAGTGTTTGGAGATATGCTTTAGGGACATTAGTACCCGGGTAGCAGTCCCAGACTCCTCCAAGGCAGCTTCCCGAGTATATTTTTCTCCTTTGGAGGAAACTCTTTCCTCTGGGATCCACCCGAGACTCCTCCCAGGCATCTCCTGGAGTGTTTTCACCTCTGATTTAGTGATGTGAGATCCTGCGTAGCAGTCCCGGACTCCTCCAAGGAAGATACCCAAGAAGTTTTTCCCTCTTTTGGAGGAAACTCTCTCCTCTGTGATCCACCTGAGACTGCTACCAGGCATGTCCCGGAGTCTTTTGACCTCTGATGTAGTGACGTGAGATCCCAGGTAGCAGCCCCAGACTCTGCCAACAAAGATTCACGAGATGTTTTTTCTTCTTTAGAGGAAGTTCTCTCCTCCGGGTCCACCCCAGACTCCTCCAAAGCAATTTCCAGAGTCTTCTGACCACTGCTTCAAGGACCTGAGATCCTGGGTAGCAGCTCCAGGCTCCTCGAAGGAAGCACCCAGAGTATATTTTTGTCCGTTGGGTGAAACTCTCTCCTCCAGGATCTGCCCAAGACTCCTCCCAGGCATCTCCAGGAGTTTTTTCACGTGTGCTTTAGGGATCTGAGACCCAGGGTAGCAGCCCCATAGTCCTCCAAGGAATCTACCCAAGATGTTTTTTCCTCTTTTGGAGAGCAGAGTGGATGGGCAGAATCACCTCCCTTGACCTGTTGGCTACACTGCTTTTGATCTAGCCCAGGATACAGCTGGCTTTTGGGCTGTGAGCGCACATTGCCAGCTCATGTCCAGCTTTCCGTCCACCGGTACCCCCAAGTCCTTCCCTGCAGGGCTGCTCTCAATCCATTCATCCCCCAGCCTGTATTGATACCGGGCATTGCCCCGACACAGGTGCAGGACCTTGCACTTGGCCTTGTTGAACCTCATGAGGTTTGCATGGGCCCACTTCTCAAACTTGTCCAGGTCCCTCTGTATGGCATCCTATCCCTCAGGCGTGTCATCTGCAGCACTCAGATTGGTGTCATCTAAACTTGCTGAGGGTGCACTTGATCCCACTGTCTATGTCATTGATGAAGATATTAAACTGTACTGGTCCCAGTATGGACCCCTGAGGGACACCGCTTGTCACTGATTTCCATCCGGACATTGAGCTGTTGACCACTGCCCTCTGGATGCGACCATCCAACCAATTCCTTATCCACCGGACAGTCCATCCATCAAATCCATCTCCAATTCAGAGAGAAGGATGTTGTGGGGGACTGTGTCAAAGGCCTTACAGAAGTCCAGGTAGATGACATCCGGAGCTCTTCCCTTGTCCGCTGCTGTAGTCACTCTGTCATAGATGGCCACTAGGTTGGTCAGGCAAGACTTGCCCTTGGTGAAGCCATGCTGGCTGTCTCGAATCGCCTCCCTGTCCTCCATGTGCCTTAGCATAGCTTCTAGGAGGATCTGTTCCATGATCTCCCCAGGCACACAGGTGAGGCTGACAGGTCAGTCATTCCCAGCATCCTCCTTCCTGTCCATTTTAAAAACGGGTGCAATGTTTCCCTTTTCCCAGTCACCAGGGACTTCACCTGGCTGCCATGACTTTTCAAACAGCATGGAGAGTGGCTTGGCAACTACATCAGCCCATTCCCTCAGGACTCCGGGATGCATCTCGTCAGATCCCATAGACTTATGTACGTCCAGGTTCCTCAGGGGGTCACGAACCTGATCTTCTCTTACAGTGGGAGCGACATTGCTCCTTCAGTCCCTGACTTGCGGTCCATCGATAACCACCAGTGGCAGTCCTGATGGCTGTGTCTGGTCATGATGGCTGCGTCTGGCTCAAAGTGGATTCGGGAGACAGATAACAACACAATAGCCAAGGGTTGATGTGGGCAATGCGCCCACCTAACCACAGTGCTGGTCAAAGTCCCACTCAAGCCAAATCTGGAAGAAAGAAACTAAGATCTCTGTGGTCGGTATGCAAATACGACTAGGAGTCAGTCATCTTACCCCCATAAATAGTGAGCAGCCCAAGAGCCCTTTGAGCTCTCCTGCACGGCAGCGGGTTGCATGACGGGATCTCCCCTTGAGCAGGGACGCCTCCCAAGGTTATGCCTGCCGCAGAGATCCCTTACTCCTCGGTGTTGAGAGAGTCCTTGCCGCAGCAGATCCTCGGTAAGTGACTAATAGCTTGCTAAACTTTGTAAGCTTCACTAAGATTATATCTTTGATTGCTTGTGCACATATAATCCTTTAGACATAAACCGTTGACCAAGTCCAAGACCAAGTTTGGATCCAGCCGCAGCTAGCTCTATGCAGTAAATAATCAAGTGTCCCTTGCCATCGAATCGTGTTAAACCACTGTCACATTTACTATGAAACAGCAATTTAACAAAGTTTGATATCAATAAACATATTGCTGCTTCTCTCTTAGGAGCAAAGTGCATCTATCATGCCATCCACGACACGCTGTCCATTACCTGGCTTAAGAAGTTATCCTCAGTGCTCTCCAGGAGTCTCCTGCATCGCCTACAGCTCGCCGTGCTACTTTTCCAGCAGATGTCGGGGTGGTGGAAGTCCCCCAGCGGGACGAGAGCCTGCGAGTGCGATGCCTCCTGTAGCTGCAGCAAGAAGGCTTCTTCAGTAGGCTCCCCTTGATCTGGTGCCCTGTAGTAGACACCAAGCATAAGGTGACCTTTGTTTCCTCAGTCTCTAATTCTCACCCACAGGCTTTCAACTTGCTCGTGGCTATTCTCCAGAGACAACTCTTCACAACCTATCCATTTCTTGACATAGAGGGCAAGCCCTCACCCCCTCCTTCCTTGCCTGTCCCTTCTGAACAGCCTGTAGCCATCCATAGCCCCACTCCAGTCATGGAGTTCCTCCAGTAATGGCAACTAGGTCGTAGCTTTCTAGCAGCACAGTGGCTTCCAACCCCTCCTGTTTGCTGCCCATGCTGTATGCATTGGTGCAGAGGCACTTCAGCATGTCACCTCCTCAGAGGAACACACATTAATTCCTTTGAGGTATTAAAAGAAGCGTGAGCAGCAGGTCAAGGGAGGTGATTCTGCCCCTCTACTCCGCTCTGGCGAGAACCCAACTGGAATACTGCATCCAGCTCTGGAGTCCTCAGCACAGGAAAGACACGGACCTGTTGAGGCAGGTCCAGAGGAGGGACACGAAAACTATCAGAGCGATGCAACACCTCTCCTATGAAGAAAGGCTGAGAGAGTTGGGATTGTTCAGCCCGGAGAAGAGAAGGCTCCGGGGAGACCTTCTTGCGGCCTTTCAGTACTTAAAGGGGGCTTATAAGAAAGATGGGGAGAGACTTTTTAGCAAGGCTGTAGCGATAGGACAAGGGGTAATGTCTTTAAACTAAAAGAGGGTAGATTTAGACTTGATATAAGAAGAAATGTTTTACAATGAGGGTGGTGAGGCACTGGCACAGGCTGTCCAGAGAGGTGGTAGATGCCCCATCCCTGGAAATAGTCAGCTTGGACGGGGCTCTGAGGAACCTGACCTAGTGGAAGATGTCCCTGCTCATGGCAGGGGCGGGGCTGGACTAGATGACCTCTAAAGGTCCCTTCCAACCCACAACATTCTATGATTCTGTGATTTCACTGTTGTTTCCCTGTTGGCTCCTATGACCTCAGGAGCCCCTGGCTCATCTCCGTAAGACTTCACCTGTGCTGCGCTGTACCCAGCACATCTCAGAGCAACGGGCCGAGGGCCCTCGCTAGCACCCTGTCCCGCTAACCTTGGCATGTCATCCCACAGCTTGTCAGGGCAAGCCTGATATCATCTCCCTCCCCTTCCAAGTCTAGTTTAACGCTCTGTCAATGAGACCCGCTAGCTCGGCAGCAAAGACCCTCTTCCCCCTTTGAGAAATCCCATCCGACACCAGCTGGCCTGGTGCCGTGTCGGCCATCCCATTCTCAAAAAACCCCAAACTGTGATGGGGACAGGAGTCACAGAGACATGTATTAACAGACCGGGTCCGTCTGTTTCCTTCCAGCGCGCGGCTCCCCCAGCCCAGCTCCGTCTCAGCCCCCCGACGCCCCCCGACCTTCCTACCTCCCCCCGCAGCTCTCCCACCGGGCCGAGCAGGCGCTCCGCTGGGTCACCCCTCCGCAGCTCTTCTCGCTCCCGCCCGCCGGCACCAGCCCCAGGCTCCGGCACGCCCGGCAGCCCGAGGCCCGGGCGGCTGCCCCTTCTCGGGGGGGCTCTCTCCGGCTGCCGCCGCCGGCCTGGCGAGCGCAGAGGACGCGGCTTTCTGCCGGCGGGGCACCGCAGCCGAGCTCCTCCCGGCTGCCACGCCGGCCTCGCCCGCTCCGGGCGCCAGCGCTGCCCCGGCCGCTGTCGAGAGCCGCGGGGGCGGCCGCGGCCCGGCGCGCCCAGACCTGCCGCTCCGCTCCGCTCCGCTCCGCTGCGGGCCGGGCCGGCTCCGGAGCGGCTCCCCTCGGCCACCGGCCGCTCCTGTCCGTTACAGCGCGGGGCGACCGCCCGCCGCCGCCCCGGCCCCGCCCCGGCCCCGCCCCGGCCCCGCCCCGGCCACGCCCCGGCCCCGCCCCGGCCCCGCGGCGGCTCTGGCGGCAGCTGCCGGCGGCTCTCTCCGCGGCCCGGGCGCTTCCCGCCCCGGGAGCCCCCCGCTGCGCCCAGACCTGCCGCTCCGCTCCGCTCCGCTCCGCTGCGGGCCGGGCCGGCTGCGGGGCAGCTCGCCCCGGCCACGGCCCGCGCCTCTCCGCCACAGCCGGGCAGCGGCCCCAGGCCCCTCCGGGGGAGCTTCCCGCGGTGCTGGAAGCAGCTCTCTCCTGCGGGACCCGCCCGCCACTCTGCCGGGCGGAGGCACCGCACCCCCTCGGCCGCCCCTCCTGCCGTGTCTGGGACCGCGCCATAGCGAGGGGGTTCGGGTGTCCCCGGGGACGGGGACGGGGACTCACCCCGGTCGCTGGGACACGCGTCCTGGCGAAGAGGACGGTGCTGTGCGAGGGCCTTCGAGGGGGCGGTGACACGCGGAAACAAACTTCACAGCTCACACAGAGGTGTAAAGCCGACAGTGGTTTATTGCGGTCCCGGGTGCAAGGGGATTTCTCCTCCCAACATGCACAGCGGGTTAAAATCACGACAGGCATTTAAAACAGTTAACAAAGTTAGTTATGCCTACTGGTACTACCCCTTAATTAACTCTTGGTTAATACTGTTCTTACCTCATCTTAAAGTTACAGTTCTCTTTTAATTCACCACACAAGCTCAGAGAGTAGGGGGCTTAATTGGGTTGGGGCTTTTCTAGCTAGGAGGTGTGTTCCTTAGCATTCTAATGACATTATAATGAGACGAGTTAACTCTAGGGCACTATTTTGGCAGTCCATCCTATTTTTCTGTGATTCCTCCTTGTGCTAATCGTTATTGCTAGTTAGCAGAGAATTAGTGAGGCAGTCTTTATCTCTAATAGTTCTAAGTGCCAGGTGCAGTTGTTACGAAGTATCTTCTTTACATTCTTCTCACTGACTTTTAACACTTTTTTTTCAAGACGTCCTGTATCAATTTCCCCCTTTTCTTTCCCCTAAGCAAATTCTTTGGCGTTTAAAAGTGCTTTGTTATGTTTCATCATTATTTTTAGTGTCCATACTTGCCCAATAAGTTCCTTGAGTTTACACCAAAGGATAAGATTTATTATTGTTAATGTTGTCGTAGCTATTAGTAAGACCAACACCAGGTGGGTCATTATGTTCAAGATTTTGGTAGCTGGCAGGGAATAACCCCTAAACACATCCCACCAATGGTGCTCTCCCTCTGACCTCACCCGTTCCACTGCTTGGTGTATTTCCTCAGCATCATGATGGACAGTAATTAAAGTCTTTCTTCCACTTTCTTCAACTTGTTTTAACAACCTTTTTAAATTTTCATGATGCAATAGTTTTCTTATTAGAGGGAGATTCATTCCAATTGGGGTGGGCTGTATATCCTGAATCAATGTATAATTAAACTGTAGCAATTGATAAGTAGTAACAGGAGCCGTGTAGGTAAAATCACATCCTGTAAGACTAACAAAGTTACAAATGAAATATTTGAATGGTTGCTCGTGTCCACCATTTGATCATCTACTTGTACAAAATCACACTGACTTCTCCGACAAACACATCCCCTACCCCTGTAAATTATGATGGTTCTTAGGGTCTCGTTGGGATGCACCTCAAAGTGACAAACATTTTGGTCAGTGTCAAGACCAATATCTTACCCTTTGATGGTGTTTCCTTCACAAAGAAATCCTTGCTGGTCTCGTACGACACAGGCCTCGACATCAATAGTTTGCCACTTATCCCTGTTTTTCATAGCCCATACCCTATGTTCTGGGGGATAAAGTACAGTTCCATGGTAATTTAATCCTAGCGCAACAATCGGGTGTATGTTATACACTAAAGCTTTATATATTGTCAGTACAAAAGCTGGAGCTGTGTTGTTAGTAGGGTCAAATGTAAAATTAACCAAATGCCACCACGATTGGAATATCCTTTCAAATTTTGTTGCGTTATTCCAAATCACCTTCCGGATTTCTTTTGGTAGGATTCCGTCTTCACCTTCCCTAATGATTGCAGCTGCTATTGTCTGTATCCATAATTGAGCTTGGATACAACTAAGTGCTTTAGAACATTAGTCTGAGCCACATCTAATGCATTTATAATTAGTTCCTTAATTAATTCCTTTCTCAAATTTTATTTCCGCTTTTAGTTGTTCCAATAAGTCTCACCCCAACAGAGGTTTTGGTGAGTTAGGCACAGATAAGAATTTGTGTATTCTCAATTGTTTTCCCAATCTAAATTAAAGAGGTTTTTAAAAAATACGCCTTTTACTTTGGCCAGTAGCTCCCTTTACCGTTACAAAACCATCATCCGTAGGTGTTAAAGCTTGGTCGGTAGGTTTCATCTTAAGAAAATAAAATCAAAGACAGGGTCTGCCCTTCCTCTGTCATTCTGAGCAGCGGGGCTGCTGCCTCCAAGAAGCACCGTTGAGGCGGGAGGGGCCCCCTTGGGCGCTGGTTGGGGCACACACCACGCAGCACCGCGCTCGGGCCTCGTCACAGCGGTTTTTTTGGGCTCCAGCTCCATCCCCAGCCGGGGGAGGCCGCGGGGACGTTTCCCTGCTTCCCCCCCATCCGGGAAACACGGCACCGGCTCCCCCTCAAAACCAACATCAATTGCACCAAGGTATTCTAATTCAAGGTTCCATTGAAGGGCCATTTCTCCTCATCATCCAATTTATACAAAGGCCACCATTGATGACAATATTTTATTAAAGTCTTTCTGCTCACTCTTCCTCCTGGCAGCTCTCCTATCTCCTCCCAGTGAGCTAAAATACAGCCTAGAGGGCTCCTTTTCAAGATTCCGCCCCTTTGTTTACCTCCCATAATGAACACCCTGCCCGCAGGGGCTTATTCCTCAGCCTAAGAACACAACCTGATTGAACTGACAGCAATACTACCCTATCCAAGGCAAAAGACACAAGGGCGTACTCGCCCCACAGCGAATGCACCGAAATTCAAGACAATTGTTGAAAAGGAAATAATGTACTTATGACACTCCAAACAATTAACACGAACAAACAAGGAACACCAATGGCAAATCAGACAGTGCTCCACGCCAAATAAACCCGTCACTATTCTGTTCTACACTCCCCCTCCATACCAGCGACATTCTTACCGATTCCTTATACCTTTTATATTTCCACAAAGCACTTGCCTAAGCTGGCCTGAGCGCTCAATCTTATTCCATTTAGACCAGTTTCCTTGACACCCACTACACCAAAAATCGTCTCGTCCTCAAACCGTACTCAAACGTTCTGTTTACAACCAAAACATTCAAAAACATATATTGGGTTGCATGAAAAATCCTGATACCTGTGTATAGGACAATAAGGGTTAACAATCGGTTCGATTAACACAGTCCGTCATACGCTTCGTCCGTCTCCGGCCGCTCTCCTCGCGGAGAACACGGAACCGCGGATCAGGACTCCGCACTCGCCCCGCAGTCCGACTGTGCCTCACTCACTCAAACACTCACCCAACTTACAACAACATTAATTGTATAATGAAGCACTTTTCACAGAACAGTACACAATAGTACGAATTTCAGTTCCCATGGGTTATAATAGTTGGTACAAACGATAGCACCCCCGCGTACTTCCCTTATTCAGGGATTCCCGCGTTCCTGTAGCTATCCCGCACTCCCGCAATTTCAGCGAAGAGCATCCCCCTGCGTACTTCCCTATCCAGGGATTCCCGCGCCCTCGTACTTCCCTATCCAGGGATTCCCGCGCCCGCGTACTTCCCTATCCAGGGGTTCCCGCGCCCTCACTGCTGGATTCGAATCCCACCCAGGGCGAGCACAACGCTCTTTACCTCCCGTAGGACGTCTCCTCACGACTTACAGGTTCCCCTCCCTTAACACACCGGGTCCGCTGATGGTCCGTGTCTGTCCCTGCAGTGATCGGGCGAGCGAGGGAGGTCCTCCGAGAAATCTCCGGCCGCGCCGAGGATGTCCCCCTCTCAGCCGGTCCCGCAGCCGGGCAGAGAGGGTCCCACCTGGGCTGCCAAAATTGACACGCGGAAACGAACTTCACAACTCACACAGTTATAAAGCCGACATTGGTTTATTGCGGTCCCGGGTGCAAGGGGATTTCTCCTCCTGACATGCACACCGGGTTAAAATCATGACAGGTATTTAAAACAGTTAACAACGTTAGTTACGCCTACTGGTGCTACCCCTTAATTAACTATTGGTTAATACTTTTCTTACTTCATCTTAAAGTTACAGTTCTCTTTTAATTCACCACGCATGCTCAGAGAGGAGGGGGCTTAATTGGGTTGGGGCTTTTCTAGCTAGGAGGTGTGTGCCTTAGTATTATAATGAGGCTATAATTAGACAAGTTAACTCTAGGGCACCATTTTGGCAGTCCATTCTATTTTTCTATGATTCGTCCTTGTGCTAATCGTTATTGCTAGTTAGCAGAGAGTCAGTGAAGACAGTCTTTATCTCTAATATGTCTAAGTGCCAGGCGCAGTTGTTATGAAGTATCTTCCTTACATTCTTCTCACTGACTTTTAACCCTTGTTTTTCAAGATGTTCTGTAACAGCAACAACGTACTGAGTGTGTGCGATGGCGTGGGGGGACGTGGGAGTTGTTGTGGAGAAGGAGTCTGGGATTTCATCAAGACTGGGATCCCAAACTAACCTCAGTTACTGATTTTAATAGTAAAAGATGCCCCCCTCGGAGGAGATTTTAGGTGCAAGTACAGGTCCACCTCAGTGTAACGAGTGACATTAAAACGAAGACAGGCGCAGACGGACTTTGGTGTGAGCGACCAGTCCGTGACTGCGACGTGATTCTGTCTCTGTCGCTGTTCCGTACGAAGGACCCCGCGTGTGTCCCAGGGGTGCGCTGGCTGATGGGCAGTGCCCGGCACCCCGCTCTGCAGAGCGGCGATACGGACCGAGGTCTCGGCCCCCGGTGCTGACGGGCGTTGTGCACAGCGGGCGAAGAGCCCCGGTGTAGGGACAGGGACCGCACCCGCAGCCCGCCCGGCCCCGCCGCCTCCCGCGGCCCCCACCCGCGCCCCCGCCCGCCCCTTCTCCCCCGCGGGTCTGTCCCCGCGGCAGCTGCAGCGGGATGGCGCTGCTGCCCGTCCCCAGCGTGCGGGGCAGGGCTGCGCACACGGAGCCCGAGGGGTCCCGTCCCGTCGGGCAGAGCCCGGCGGAGACCTGCGCGGGGGACGGGCGGGAGCGGCGGCAGCAGGAAAACGCTCCCGAGCCGGTCCCCTCCCGGGGCCGGCCCGGGCCGGGCTTCCCGAGCGGGGCGCGCCCCCGGGAGCGGGGCGAGCCCGGGCGCGGCTGGCTACCGAGCCCGGCTGGCTACCGAGCCCGGCTGGCTACCGAGCGCGGCGGCGGGGCCGGGCCGGCCGGCAGCGCCGAGCACCGGGCGCAGTCTGCCGCGGGTGCGGCCGAGGGCCGGCGCGGGCTTCGTCCCGGCCGGCACCGTGCGCCTCCGGGGAGCGCCGGGACGGCGGCAGCCGGCGCGGCCCCTCGGCCTCGGCGTCCTCGTCGCCGCCCGGGACACGGGGACCCCCGGGGCGCTCCCCGGCCCCCGGCAGCGTCCCGCCCCCCCACCCCCGCCGGAGCGGGGCAGGATGCGGAGCTGCAGCGCCCGGTGCGCGGTGCCGAGGGGCCGGTTCCTGCCCGCCATCGCGCTGCCCGCCCCGCCCGCCCCTGCCGCTGCGCCCCGACCGGCCGGGGGGGTCGGCTGGACCCGGCCCGGCTCGGCTCGGCTGCTCTGGGCTCGGCTCGACTCCGCTCGGCGAGACTCGGCACGGCTCGGGTGATTTCGGCTCCGCTCCGATCCCCTCGGCTCGGCGGGACCCGGCGGGACCCGGCGGGGCGGGTCTGGGCCGGGCCCGGTGCCGGTGCCGCAGCCCCCGCCCAGGCGAACCGGCCCGGGCGCTGCCCACGCAGGAGCTCTCCTCGGGCGGGTCCCGGGACACCCCTGCCGAGCTCCGCCGAACCCCCCTCGCTGGGCGGCAGCCGGCGGGACCGAGAGACCCCGGCGGGCGCAGGGCAGAGGCGCGGCGGTCCCGGCCCGCCCCTCCCCTCCCCGCCCCTCCCGGGACAGAGGGGTCCGCAGCGGCTGTCCCGGGGCTGCTGCCCCACGCCCACCCGTGCGGCGGCACCGAAGCGGGTGGAAGAGGCCCCCGGCTGCCGACCCCAAACGCGCCCCCCCGCAGGAGCTCCCGGGCCGAGGGGGCCCTGGCCGGGGACGCCCGGCTGGCTCCAGCCCCGGGACGCGGAGCATCTCCCCCGGGAGACGGTTCCGCCGCCGCCGCCGAGCCCCGCGGCGACCCGCCACGTCCCGGGTGGGCAGCGCGCGCGCGCGCACCCGCGTGTGCATTTGCTTTTCCTCGTTTCGCAGCAGTTTGGAATAACGGGGCCGCGGGCGGGGGACGGAGTGGGGACGGAGCCGGGGCGGGGGGCGGGCGTGGCCGCGCATCCCTGCCGGGGCTCCCACCGCCGCAGCCGGGCCGTGCGCGGGTTCTCTGCCGGGAAGGGGCGGAGGGGGCTGGTCCGCTCCCGGGGCCTGAGCGCTGCCCGGGAGCAGAGGCGGGACGCGGGGCCCCCCCGCCCCGGCCGGCGGGGAGGAGGAAGGGGGCGGCCGGGGTGCGGGACCAGGCGGGCGGTGGGCGAGCGGAGCGCAGGGCTCGTGTCGGCCACGTCCCGCGGCGAGAACCGGGCTCCCGCGGGGCGGCGGGGGGGTCACGGCAGGAGCGCGGAGCTGCCGGGGGTCTCGCTCCGGGGGAGCGGGGGGCTGCGGAAGCAGCGGCGGGGCCCGAGGGGCAGAGACGCCGGGCCAACGGGGCCGCCGGCGGGTCCCCCGGGAGCGGGCAGAGGCGCGGCCCTCGGGCACCCCCGGGCCGGGCCGGCGGGGGCCCCCGGGACCGGGTGCGGGGGGCCGGGCTCGAGCGCTCCCCCGAGAGCAGCTCCTCCCGCTGCCGCCGGCACCGAGCAACCCTCCGCGCTGGGCGGCGGCACGGCCGTGGCAGACCCCGCCGCTCCCGGAGGGAAGGGCTGGATGCTGGCCAGGCCGGGGGGGCAGCGGTGCTCCCCTCCCTCCCTCCCTCCCTCCCCGCAGCCCCTCCGGAGCCCCCGGGCACGGCCCGGCCCCTGCCCGCTGCTGCTGGGGCTCTGGCAGGGCGGCCGGCACCGGGATGCCCGCGGGGAAGTGGGGATCCGGAGCGGGGCCGGGCTCCGGCAACGGGCTCCTGTCCCGTCCCTGCCCGCGGGGACGGGCCCAGGGAAGCCCCGGCTGCCGGCGGGGCAGAGGCTGCCGGGCTCCCCCGGAGGGGGCTGCGGGAGACGGGCGGGTGCGGAGCAGCCGGCACCCACGGCGGCCCTTGGCCTGGGACAACAGCCCGACCCGCTGCCCGGGGGACAGCAGCCGAACACGCCGCGGGCCGACGCTGCCGGGGGAAACCCCCCGGACTGGCGGGGAACCGCAGCTGCGGGCTCTCCTCGGGGGACGGCCCCACGGGCAGGAGGGTACAGGCAGCTCCGGGCAGCGCGACCAGGACAGACGAGACACACACGGCGGCTCCGGCAGAGGAGACGGACGCTCCGCTTTTATTGCGCGCACGGCCGCGCAGCGAGCGGCGGCTCCTTCCCGACGGAGCAGCACGCCTGCAGCCTTTCCAAGCAGGCCACGTCCGGCACAGGGCAGAAGAGCCCCAGGGGACCTCATGCGGGGAAGTCCTTGAGGCTCCCCTGCCCGCCTGGCACAGGGAAGAGAGGCGGCGGGATGGAGGGCACAGCCGGACTCCTGCTCCTGCAACAGCGGGGAACCGCTGGCCAGAAACGGCCCTGAGGAGCGCGGGCAAGGGGCCCTGCTCAGTGCTGGGGGGGAAGGCGGAAAACCCCCGGGGACCTGTGCCAATCTGCCTGGGGGAAAAAAACTTCCTGAGCCCAGAACTGGCGATTGCTCCCTGAGCACGGGAGTGACACGCGGAAACAAACTTCACAACTCAAAGAGTTATAAAGCAGGCATGTTTATTGCGGCGCCGGGTGCAAGGGGATTTCTCCACAAAGCTTGCACGCAGGGTTAAAATCATGACAGGTATTTAAAACAGTTAACGAAGTTAGTTACGGCTACTGGTGCTACTTCTTAATAACTATTGGTTAACACTTTTCTTACTTCATCTTAAAGTTACAGGTCTCTTTTAATTCACCACACATGCTCAGAGAGTAGGGGGCTAAATTGGGTTGGGGCTTCTCTAGCTAGGAGGTGTGTTTTTTAGTATTAAAATGAGATTATAATGAGACAAGTTAACTCTAGGGCACTATTTTGGCAGTCCATTCTATTTTTCTACGATTCGTCCTCGCGCTAATCATTATTGCTAGTTAGCAGAGAGTCAGTGAAGACAAACTTTATCAGCAGAGAGTCAGTGGAGACAGTCTTTACCTCTAATATGTCTAAGTAGCAGGTGCAGCTGTTACCAAGTATCTTCTCTACACTTTTCTTTCTTACTTTTAACCCTTGTTTCTCACGATGCCCTGTAACAGGAGCCAGAGCTGCCGCCCAGGGCCCAGGGCTGCCCCGGCTGCAGGGGACACCAGCGCTGCCTGAGCCCTTCCCTCCCTCCACTGGAGGCACCTCAGGGGCTTCCCAGCACGGACAGCCGAGGTGGTTTTCGTCCTCTGGCAGGTGTCCGTAAGCCCAGGCAGCAACCAAGGGCTCCTCCCAGGCAGCTGCCTGAGGTGTTGGGCCTCTTTTGGAGGAAGCTCCCTCCTCCGGGATCCACCTGAGACGCCTCCCAGACACGTCCCGGAGTATTTCTCCTCTCCTTTAGGGACCTGAGATCTCGGGTAGCAGCCCCAGACTCCCCCAAGAAAGCTTCCCAAGACGGTTTTTGTTCTTTAGAGGAAGCTCTCTCCTCAGGGATGCACCCGAGACTCCTCCCAGGCATCTCCTGGAATGTTTTGACCTGTCGTGCTGGTTTTGGCTGGGATAGAGTTAGTTTTCTTCATGGTAGCGAGTATGGGGCCATGTTTTGGATTTGTGTTGAAAACAGCGTTGACAACGCAGAGGTGTTTTTGTTACTGCTGAGCAGTGCTTGCACAGCGTCATGGCCTTTTCTGCTCCTCACACCGCCCCACCAGCCAGGAGGATGGGGGTGCACAAGAAGCTGGGAGGGGACACAGCCGGGACAGTTGATCCCAACTGACCAAAGGGATATTCCATCCCACATGACGTCATGCTCAGTATATAAACCAGGGGGAAAGCTGGCCGGGGGACTGCTGCTCGGGGACGGGCTGGTCAGTTGTTTTCCCTTGCATCACTTGTCTTTCTTGGGTTTTAATTGGTGGTGGTGGTGGTGGTGTTATTTCCCTTTTCATTACAATTTTTATTATTAACATTGGCATTATTGTTTTATTTCATTTCATTTCTTAAACTGTTCTTATCTCAACCCACTTTTGCTTTTCCGATTCTCTCCCCCATCCCGCTGGGGCAGGGGGCAGCGAGCGAGCGGCTGTGTGGAGCTTAGTTGCTGGCTGGGGTTAAACCATGACAGTCCTTTTTGGCACCGACGTGGGGCTCGAAGGTTCAACAGAGCGTATTAGAAGCGATTTACGTCTGTTAACAGTTGCAGGTCACGATATTGATTCAGCTGTTCTCGACATTAATTTGATCTGCACTGTGCTCTTCTTTTTTGCTCTACCTGTTAAAGATTGGTGTTGGCTTTTCCAGTTTGCTCTGCTCTGTAGTGATTAGTGATGTTTTGCCTGGCAGATTCGTTATTAAAACACTGACCTTGAGCTTAATCTGGTACTTGGTCTCTGTACTGAAGCAATTTAGGAATATGACCCAGGCTCCGGGAGAGTATGGTCATGGGTGGCACGGCCCTGGGGGAGAATATGGGCAGGTATCTAGAGAACTCACCTCCAAAGCTCTGGAACTTCACTTCCCAACAACTACAGGATCCTGAGGAAGTAACAGAATGTTTGGAAAAAAAAAAAAAATACCGTGGCTACTCCGAAGAGGCAGAACTTACCGCACTGTGCTGGCCCCGAACACGAACGCACCCAAAACAAGCTGCAGGGTGCACAGCTCCAAAAAAGTGCAAGGTTGGAGGGATCCAAAAAAGCCCGAGGGCGCAGGACTCCCTCCAAAACAACTCCAAATGGTGAAGGACTGCCCAACAAATACTCCAAATGGTGCAGGGCTCCCCAAAACCACAAATGGTGATGCACTTCTCCGGGGCAGCGCTGTGAAGGCCTCCGGAAATAGCGGGTTTGGCAATATTCCAAAAGGCACCAAAGCTGTAAAGGGCTCCCAAAAACCAAAATGGTGACGCACTCCAAACAAGTCCCGGGGTACAGAGCTCCAGAAGACTGCCGGTTTGGAGATCTCCCAAAAACCCAAATGGTGCAGGACTCTCCCAAAAAAGACCCAAATGAGGATGCACTCCTCTGGGGTGGCCCTGTGATGCACCCCGAAAATCCCAGGTTTTGTAATATTCCAAAAAATAGCAAAACTGTAAAAGGCTCCAAAAACCACAATGGTGATGACGCACACAAAACAAGACCCAGGGTACAGGGCTCCAAAAAAGCGCCAGGTTGGAGGGATGCAAAAAAGTCCCAGGGTGCAGGACTCCTCCAAAAAAGCCCGAGGGTGCAGGACTGCCTCCAAAAAACTGCCAAATGGTGCAGCACTCCCCCAAAAAAACACCAAACGGTAATGCACTCCTCCAGGGAAGGGATGCAAAGTCCTCTAGAAATTCCGGGGTTTATACTATTCCAAAAAGCAGCAAAGCTGTAAAGCGATCACAAGAAAAAAAATGGTGACACACACAAAACAAGTCTCGGGGTACAGACCTCCAAAAAAGTGCCAGGTTGGAGCAATCAAAAAAAGCCCCAGAGTCCGGGACTCCCTACAAGAAAACTCCAAACGGTGCAGGACTCCCCAAGAAAACAAACGGTGATGCACTCCTCTAGGGCAGCGCTGTGAAGGCCTCCAGAAAATCTGTGTTTCGGAATATCAAAAAAATAGGGGAAAAGCCGAATCCTCAAAAATGACTCCAAATGGTGCAGGGCTCCCCAAAAACACAAACGGTGATACACTTCTCCGGGGCAGCGCTGTGAAGGTCTCTGGAAAAAACGGGTTTGGTAAAATTCCAAAAGGCACCAAAGCTGTAAAGGACTCCCAAAAACGAAATGGTGACGCGCTACAAACAAGCCCCGGGGTACAGAGGTACAAAAAAGAACTGGTTTGGAGAGCTCCCAGAAAAAAAAAAAAAACAGTGCAGGAACATCCAAAAAAATCAACGGTGAACGGCTCTCAAAAAAACAAATGGTGATGCATTCGTCCGAGGGGGCGGCGTGGTGATGCGCTCCAGAAATCACGGGTTTTGTAATATTTAAAAAAAAAAAAAAAAAAGCTCCCAAAAAATGCTGATGCACACAAAAAAAAGACCAAGGGTACAGAGCTCCAAGAAGTGACAAATTGGAGTGATTAAAAAAAACCGCAGGGTGCAGGACTCCTTCAAAAAAATACCCGAAATCGTGCAGGACTGCCCAAAATTACCCCAAACAGTGAAGGGCTCCCTCCAAAAATTACTCCAAACGGTGCAGGACTCCCAAAAAAGCCAAATGGTGATGCGCTCCTCCGGTGGGGCGGTGCGGTGATCCTCTCCTCCGGAGGCGGGGGGAGGGTGGCGCAGTGATCCTCTCCTTTGGCGGGGGGGTGCGCAACAGAGTGATGCGCTCCAGAAATGACAGGGTTTATAATACACTAAAAAACAGCAAAAACACAAAGGGCACCCAAAACCCAAAACGGTGACCCTTGCAAAACAAGACCAAGCGTATATAGCTCCAAAAAAACCCGAGGAAGCAGGAGTCCTTCCAAAAATTACTCCTAACGGAGCAGGGCTCCCAAATATTACTGCAAACGGTGAAGAGCTCCCTAAAAATTATTGCAAACGGTGCAGGGGTCCCTCCAAAAATTACTGCAAACTGTGCAGGACCCCCCAACAAATACTCCAAAAGGTGCAGGACTCCCAAACAATCCAAACGCTGATGCTCTCCTCTGCGGCGGCGGGCGGCGCGGCGATTCTCCCCGTCGGCGGTGCAAGCGGGCGGCGCGGCGATCCTCTGGACGGCGGGGCAAGCGGGCGGCGCGGTGATGCTCTCGGGCGGCGCGGCGACCCTCTCGACGGCGGGGCAAGCGGGCGGCGCGGCGATCCTCTCGACGGCGGGGCAAGTGGGCCCCACAGCGATGCTCTCGACGGCGGGGCAAGCGGGCGGCGCGGCGATCGTCTGCGGCGAGGGGGCAAGTGGGCGGCGCGGCGATGCTCTCGACGGCGGGGCAAGCGGGTGGCGCGGCGATCCTCTCGTCGCGGGGGGCAAGCGGGCGGCGCGGCGATCCTCTGCGGCGACGGGGCAAGTGGGCGGCGCGGCGATCCTCTCGACGGCGGGGCAAGCGGGCGGCGGGGCGATCGTGTACGGCGGCGGGGCAAGCGGGCGGTGCAGTGATCCTCTCGACAGCGGGGCAAGCGGGCGGCGCGGCGATCCTCTCGGGCGGCGCGGCGATGCTCTGCGGCGGCGGGACAAGCGGGCGGCGCGGCGACCCTCTCGACGGCGGGGCAAGTGGGCAGCGCGACGATGCTCTCGTCGCGGGGGGCAAGCGGGCGGCGCGGCGATCCTCTCGACGGGGGGCAAGTGGGCAGCGCGACGATGCTCTCGACGGCGGGGCAAGCGGACGGCGCGGCGATCGTCTCGGGCGGCGCGGCGATCCTCTCGACGGCGGGGCAAGTAGACAGCGCGACGATGCTCTCGTCGCGGGGGGTAAGCGGGCGGCGCGGCGATCCTCTCGGGCGGCGCGGCGATCCTCTCGACGGCGGGGCAAGCGGGCGGCGCGGCGATCCTCTGTGGCGACGGGGCAAGCGGACGGCGCGGCGATCCTCTCGGGCGGCGCGGCGATCCTCCGACGGCGGGGCAAGCGCGCGGCGCGGCGACCGTCTGGACGGCGGGGCAAGCGGGCGGCGCGGCGATCATCTGCGGCGAGGGGGCAAGCGGGCGGCGAGGCGATCCTCTCGACGGCGGGGCGATCCTCTCGACGGCGGGGCAAGCGGGCGATGCGGCGATCCTCTGCGGCGGCTGGGCAAGCGGGCGGCGAGGCGATCCTCTCGACGGCGGGGCAAGGTGGAGGCGCGGCGATCATCTGCGGCGAGGGGGCAAGTGGGCGGCGCGGCGATGCTCTCGACGGCGGGGCAAGCGGGCGGCGCGGCGATCCTCTGCGGCGAGGGGGCAATTGGGCGGCGCGGCGATCCTCTGCGGCGGCGCGGCAAGCGGGCGGCGCGGCGATCCTCTCGACGGCGGGGCAAGCGGACGGCGCGCGACCCTCTCGAGGGCGGGGCAAGCGGGCGGCGCGGCGATGCTCTCGACGGCGGGGCAAGCGGGCGTCGCGGCGACCCTCTCGACGGCGGGGCAAGCGGGCGGCGCGGCTATCCTCTCGTCGCGGTGGCAAGCGGGCGGCGTGGCGATCCTCTGCGGCGACGGGGCAAGCGGACGGCGCGGCGATCCTCCCGGGCGGCGCGGCGATCCTCTCGACGGCGGGGCAAGTGACGGCGATCCTCTCGACGGCGGGGCAAGCGGGCGGTGCGGCGACCCTCTCGATGGCGGGGCAAGCGGACGGCGCAGCGATCCTCTGTAGCGGCGGGGCAAGCGGGCGGCGCGGCGATCCTCTGCGGCGGCGCGGCAAGCGGGCGGTGCGGCGACCCTCTCGATGGCGGGGCAAGCGGACGGCGCGGCGATCCTCTGTAGCGGCGGGGCAAGCGGGCGGCGCGGCGATCCTCTGCGGCGTCCGGGCAAGGTGGAGGCGCGGCGATCATCTTCGGCGAGGGGGCAAGCGGGCGGCGCGGCGATCCTCTGCGGCGAGGGGGCAAGCGGGCGGCGCGGCGATCCTCTCGACGGCGGGGCAAGCGGGCGGTGCAGCGATCCTCTCGACGGCGGGGCAAGCGGGCGGCGCGGCGATCCTCTCGGGCAGCGCGGCGACCCTCTGCGGCGGCGGGGCAAGCGGGCGGCGCGGCGACCCTCTGCGGCGAGGGGGCAAGCGGGCGGCGCGGCGATCCTCTCGTCGCGGGGGGCAAGCGGGGGGCGCGGCGATCCTCTGCGGCGAGGGGGCAATTGGGCGGCGCGGCGATGCTTTCGGACAGCGCGGCGATCCTCTCGACGGCGGGGCAAGTGGGCGGCGCGGCAACCCTGTGCGGCGACGGGACAAGTGGGCGGCGCGGCGACCCTCTCGACGGCGGGGCAAGCGGGCGGCGCGGCGATCCTCTCGGGCGGCGCGGCGATCCTCTCGACGCGGGGCAAGCGGGCGGCGCGGCGATCCTCTCGGGCAGCGCGGCGATCCTCTCGACGGCGGGGCAAGTGGGCGGCGCGGCGACCCTCTGCGGCGAGGGGGCAAGCGGGCGGCGCGGCGATCCTCTGCGGCGAGGGGGCAAGTGGGCGGCGCGGCGATGCTCTCGACGGCGGGGCAATCGGGCGGCGCGTCGATCCTCTCGGGCAGCGCGGCGACCCTCTGCGGCGAGGGGGCAAGCGGGCGGCGCGGCGATCCTCTCGGGCGGGGGGCAAGCGGGCGGCGCGGCGATCCTCTCGGGCGGCGCGGCGATCCTCTCGACGGCGGGGCAAGCGGGCGGCGCGGCGATCCTCTCGACGCGGGGCAAGCGGGCGGCGCGGCGATCCTCTCGGGCAGCGCGGCGATGCTCTCGACTGCGGGGCAAGTGGGCGGCGCGGCGACCCTCTGCGGCGAGGGGGCAAGCGGGCGGCGCGGCGATTCTCTGCGGCGAGGGGGCAAGCGGGCGGCGCGGCGATCCTCTGGGGCGAGGGGGCAAGTGGGCGGCGCGGCGATGCTCTCGACGGCGGGGCAAGCGGGCGGCGCGTCGATCCTCTCGGGCAGCGCGGCGACCCTCTGCGGCGGCGGGGCAAGCGGGCGGCGCGGCGATCCTCTCGACGGCGGGGCAAGCGGGCGGCGCGGCGATCCTCTCGACGGCGCGGCGATCCTCTCGACGGCGGGGCAAGCGGGCGGCGCGGCGATCCTCTGCGGCGAGGGGGCAAGCGGGCGGCGCGGCGATCCTCTGCGGCGGCGGGGCAAGCGGGCGGCGCGGCGATCCTCCGACGGCGGGGTAAGCGGGCGGCGCGGCGATGCTCTCGTCGCGGTGGGCAAGCGGGCGGCGCGGCGATCCTCTCGACGGCGGGGCAAGCGGGCGGCGCGGCGATCCTCTCGACGGCGCGGCGATCCTCTCGACGGCGGGGCAAGCGGGCGGCGCGGCGATCCTCTGCGGCGAGGGGGCAAGCGGGCGGCGCGGCGATCCTCTGCGGCGGCGGGGCAAGCGGGCGGCGCGGCGATCCTCCGACGGCGGGGTAAGCGGGCGGCGCGGCGATGCTCTCGTCGCGGTGGGCAAGCGGGCGGCGCGGCGATCCTCTGCGGCGGCGGGGCAACCGGGCGGCGCGGCGATCCTCTGCGGCGGCGGAGCAAGCGCGCGGCGCAGCGATCCTCTCGGCGGCGGGGCAAGCGGGCGGCGCGGGGACCCTCTCGACGGCGGGGCGATCCTCTCGACGGCGGGGCAAGCGGGCGGCGCGGCGATCCTCTCGACGGCGCGGCGATCCTCTCGACGGCGGGGCAAGCGGGCGGCGCGGCGATCCTCTGCGGCGAGGGGGCAAGCGGGCGGCGCGGCGATCCTCTGCGGCGGCGGGGCAAGCGGGCGGCGCGGCGATCCTCCGACGGCGGGGTAAGCGGGCGGCGCGGCGATGCTCTCGTCGCGGTGGGCAAGCGGGCGGCGCGGCGATCCTCTGCGGCGGCGGGGCAACCGGGCGGCGCGGCGATCCTCTGCGGCGGCGGAGCAAGCGCGCGGCGCAGCGATCCTCTCGGCGGCGGGGCAAGCGGGCGGCGCGGGGACCCTCTCGACGGCGGGGCGATCCTCTCGACGGCGGGGCAAGCGGGCGGCGCGGTGACCTTCTGCGGCGAGGGGTAAGTGGGCGGCGCGGCGATCCTCTCGGGCAGCGTGGCGACCCTCTGCGGCGGCGGGGCAAGCGGGCGGCGCGGCGATCCTCTGCGGCGAGGGGGTAAGCGGGCGGCGCGGCGATCCTCTCGGGCGGCGCGGCGATCCTCTCGGGCGGCGCGGCGATCCTCTTGACGGCGGGGCAAGCGGGCGGCGCGGCGATCCTCTGCGGCGACGGGACAAGTGGGCGGCGCGGCGATGCTCTCGACGGCGGTGCAAGCGGGCGGCGCGGCGATGCTCTCGACGGCGGGGCAAGCGGGCGTCGCGGCGATCCTCTCGACGGCGGGGCAAGCGGGCGGCGATCCTCTCGACGGCGGGGCAAGCGGGCGGCGCGGCGACCCTCTCGACGGCGGGGCGATCCTCTCGACGGCGGGGCACGCGGGCGGCGCGGCGATCCTCTCGGCGGCGGGTCAAGCGGGCGGCGCGGCGATCCTCTGCGGCGTCGGGGCAAGGTGGAGGCGAGGCGATCATCTGCGGCGAGGGGGCAAGTGGGCGGCGCGGCGATGCTCTCGACGGCGGGGCAAGCGGGCGGCGCGGCGATCCTCTCGGGCGGCGCGGCGATCCTCTCGACGGCGGGGCGAGCGGGCGGCGCGGCGATCCTCTCGACGGCGGGGCAAGTGGGCGGCGCGGCGATGCTCTCGACGGCGGGGCAAGCGGGCGGCAGGGCGATCCTCTGCGGCGAGGGGGCAAGTGGGCGGCGCGGCGATCCTCTCGGGCGGCACGGCGATGCTCTCGACGGCGGGGCAAGCGGGCGGCGCGGCGACCCTCTGCGGCGACGGGGCAAGCGGGCGGCGCGGCGATCCTCCCGGGCGGCGCGGCGATCCTCTCGACGGCGGGGCAAGTGGGCGGCGATCCTCTCGACGGCGGGGCAAGCGGGCGGCGCGGCGACCCTCTCGACGGCGGGGCAAGCGGGCGGCGCGGCGATCCTCTGCGGCGACGGGGCAAGTGGGCGGCGGGGCGATGCGCTCGATAGCGGGGCAAGCGGGCGGCGCGGCTATCCTTTCGGGCGGCGCGGTGATGCTCTCGGGCGGCGCGGCGATCCTCTCGACGGCGGGGCAAGCGGGCGGCGCGGCGATGCGCTCGACGGCGGGGCAAGTCGGCAGCGCGGCGATGCTCTCGTCGCGGGGGGCAAGGAGGCGGCTCGGCGATCCTCTCGTCGGCGGGGCACTCGCCATGTGTTGTATTATTCCGGTATAGAGCAAAAAGGGCTCCAAAAAACCAAACTGGTTAAGCACTTTAAAAAAGCCCCAGCGTGGCGACCTCCAAAAAACTGCCTGGTTGCAGAGCTCCAAAAAGAAAACCAAACGATGCAGCTGTCCCCTCTATAAACCAAATGGACAACGGCTTCTAGAAAACCACATTGTGGAGCTCTTCTCCGGGGCGGAGCGGTGAAGCACTCCAAAAGTCCTGGCTGTTGTAATATTGCAGTAAAGAGCAAAACTGTAGAGGGATCCCAAAATACAAAATGGTGACGCGCTCCAAACAAGCCTCAGGGTGCACAAGTCCAAAAAAGTGCCGGGTTGGAGCGCTCCCAAAAAGCCCCAGGGTGCAGAGCTCCAAACAGCACAACGATGGAGGACTCTGAAAAAGCCCGGGATGGAGCACTCCGAAAAAGCACCGGTGTTAAGCGCTCCAAAATATCCAACCGGTGAAGCAAACCGGAAAAGCCCCACATAGAGGGCTCCCAAAAAAAGCCAAACGGTGAAGCACTCCTCTGGGGTGGCATGGTGATGCACTCCAGAAACCCCAGGTGGTGTAGCATTCCAGAAAACAGTGAAACCATAAAGGGCTTCCAAAAAACAAAATGGTGAAGCATTCCAAAAAAGCCCCGGGGTGCAGAGCTCCAAAACACCCAAGTGATGGAGCACTCCTAAAAAGCACTGGGGTGAAGCACTCCCAAGGCCTGGCCTGGACAGCTCCCAAAAAGCCCCAGATAGAGCGCTCCAAGAAATCCCCTGTGTGGACAGCTCCCAAAAAAACAAACAGTGCAGGACCGCGAGGAAAACCAAACGGTGAAGCGCTCCTCCAGAGCCATATGGTGATGTGCTCCTCACATGCTTCAAAACTAGTGTGGGCAATCCTAGACTGTGGGCAATCCTAGAAAACAGCAGTGGAACAGGTATCTTTGTTCCCATTTGGAAATTCCTAGCCAACAAATGTACCATGTTCCTGCCAATCTCCTAGGAGACAGTCATTCCTAGCAACTCCTGGGAAACTCCTTGAATGCATCCCAGTTCTTCATCTCCTAGGGCTTCCTGGGAAATTCCTCATTTCTCTCTCGTTTTGCTGTGCACATTCCCACAACAGAAAGACTGCCTGCGCCTCACCGGGCTACACCTGATGGGGACACAAATGCCGCACCTCTTCCCAGAACCCTCCTGTTGATGGTACAGGGATTAGTCAACTCTGCGGCCCACCGCTCTTAATGCTTCCTAGAGAGCTTTCACCCTTCACAGGTGGCACCTCCGCAGGGGCACAACCCACTTCTCTGCCCTTGAAGAAACCTGCAACTCACAGAAGGCCCTTTCTGGCCGAGATACAAGGTGGCTCCCAAAACATTCCCCTTGGCCCCTTCAAATGACCACCT
Source organism: Gavia stellata (assembly GCF_030936135.1). Classification (NCBI taxonomy): domain Eukaryota; kingdom Metazoa; phylum Chordata; class Aves; order Gaviiformes; family Gaviidae; genus Gavia; species Gavia stellata. The sequence goes on along the minus strand of NW_026776637.1, from coordinate 7,337 downwards.
GGAGAGCTCCCGGTTCACCCAGGAGCCACCTTTCTGCTCCTCTGGTCACTCTGACCTCACCCTCGCTGTTCACCTGCTACCCAAGAGATACACAAGCAGCACAAAGTCCACGTCTGTGGCGACGCAGAGGCTCAGCCCAGTTCCCCGGGCTGCAGCTAGAAGACATTCAGACAGCAGAGACGCGGCGGACGGACAAAAGGGTTTGGACTATGTCCCTGCTTTCCCTCTATAGGTTGAACAGAACTCGACAGTATGTTTACTGCCTACACTCCAAAGAGTCTGGCTGAGATTTGTGCATATACAAACGGGGCATAAACAAGAGAGTATGTATTTTAGTGGAAACAAAAAAGCCTCACCTTGCTTAGCTGAAGCTTGCTTCGTTTCATTTACATTGTCTGTAGGTTGTGTATATTCTACATACACAACAAGTCCTGCATCGCCCAAGCGAGGGAACTTCTGCCTGGATACAAAATGCACACAGCTAGGACACCATCTAGATGCGTTTACATACATAGGAGATACACAGAACACATGCAGCAAGTATAAAGAGAACATATACGGATAGACAGAGAGAGATACAAAGAAATATATGTCTTTCACCAACACAGATACACACCCCCCACGCACTGGCTATACAGAACATTCACAGACACAATATCCTCTATCTGCCTCAGCTGATCTCATCTCGCTGAGGCTTTTTTCCTCTCTCGATTCGGAAGATAGATTATCTACGCATAAAAAAAGTATACAGACGCACATAGCACAACCACGTTTTTCTCTCCCTAGATACACTCTCTACACAGAACACACACATGGAGCGTGCAGAATAGACGTACGATGTGTCAGTCGGGTATGTACTACACTAAAGCAGTCAGACAGGACAGGGGAAGCTACGCTTTCTGTCTTTATGGTGAATATGAATGTCGATGCCTTTATGTTGAATTGATACTGTCTCCTCACGGAACGCAGACATTTTCAAGTCCAAGGGAGGAAGGGCATTTCCCTCTGCGTATGGAGCGTATGCTGTCCTGACCTGGAGCACACGGACATGAATACACATACTTTACGTGCAGACATAGGCAGAGAGAGGGGCAAGGTATGGTTTTCCGTCAGCACAGAGCTCACGTATTGCCGTTACACAGAATACGTCCTTTCTGTCTGTAGAGTAGATCCAAAGAGCTGAGGCAGGTCTTCTCTGCTTCCAGAAGAGAGCCCCTTTCCATAGAAGACTATAGAAGACCCATACAGTCACGCTTTTCTGTCTGTACGCACAAGAGATCCTAACTACCAAATACACACAGGGCTGAAAGGAGGATTTGGTTTATCTCTACAGAATATGTTTGATAGGAGAGGAAGGCTTTTCAGCCTTTTCTTTAGAATACAGCCCATGCATATGTGGAATATATGCAGGCAAGGTAACAAGAGGCTTCTCTCTCTGCACAGAGAATACAGGGGCTAAATGTAACAAACATACATAGAAAAGCAGCGCCTCACCTACCTCTACTTTGACTATCGACCACCTGTGTACACACGACATGCCAGCAACAAGGGCAGGCTTTTCTGTCACTATACAGACTACATACCGTCTTCCTCAAGACTACGCACAGACAGGCAAAGCCAGGCTTGCTTTCTCAGGATGCGGTGTATCTCAGGATGTACTCTGCCTATCAGAAGAGAGACGGTGAGGCTTTTCTCTCCGGGTACGGACTCTATTTCATCTGTAGACAGACTGTATGCAGGCAAAGCATGTCTAGTCATAGACTAGATACCGCCAAGGCTGGGTTTTTTGGTCTGCTTATACAGTGTGCGCTGGCTGTACAGGGAACAGAAACCAACAGAAGGGTGAGGTGGGGCAATACCCTTCCGTCACCAAACAGACTATAAAATGGCTCTACAGAGAAGACGTATGGAGAGCACTGCACACCACTTTCCTGTTGGGATGCAGAACATATTCTGCTGACGGAGCAGAGACGGGCCAGGTGAGGCAGGGCCTTCCCACCCACCAGCATGTGAAATCTGGGGAGGCTGGGGGGGGAAAGGGGAGTGTCTCTGTACATCAGGCACACTCTGCCTATAGAAGCACACAAGCAGGGGACGTGAGGCTTTTCTCTTGGCAGAGCAAAGACTTGGTGCACACAAGTACTGTGTGTTACGGAACATCTCGAAACACAAGGTCAAAAACAAGTGAAAAAGAATGGAAAGAATGGAAAGAAGCTACTTCATAACAAATGCACCTGGTATTTAGACAAATTAAAGATAAAAACTGTCTCCACTAACTCTCCACTAACTAGCAATAATGATTAACGCAAGGACAAATTCTAGAAAAAGAGACTGCCAAAATAGTGCCCTAAAGTTAACCTGCCTCATTATAGTCTCAGTACAATGTTAAAAACCTCACTTCCCAGTTAGAAGAGCCCCCAACCCAAATAAGCCCCCTATTCTCTGAGCATGTGTAGGGAATTAATAGAGAACTGTATCTTTAAGATGAAGTAAGAAAGGTACTAACCAAGAGTTAATTTAGGGGTAGGATCAGTAGGCGTAACTAACTTTGTTAACTGTTTTAAATACCTGTCATGATTTTAACCCGGTATGCATGCTAGGAGGAGAAATCCCCCATGCACCTGGCGCTACAATAAACCAATGTCGGCTTTCTAAACTATCGTTTGGTTTGGAGAGGTTTCTTCATTATGATTTTCGATAACATAAGTACAGGGCTCTCCTGCCTGTATGTGGAATACAGGCTGTCTATAGAGCAGAGAGGTATCTCTGGACTTAGAACATACACTGCTCATCTGCACAACAGACCCAGAGAGGCAGGGGACGGTGGGGCGCTCCTGCCCGTACACAGGCAATGCCCTCTTTGTAGAGCACAGGCAGAAGGGCGAGGCAAGGCAAGGCTGCCGGGGGGCTGGCAGCTATCAGAGCCCTCCTCTTGCAGCCAGGTAGAGGCACCCTCCTGCCAACCTGGCCTGAAGTCTTCAGGGGCTTGCAGCTCACTGGGTGCTCAGGGCCACGATGCTCCAGGGAGGCTGAGGAGGCTCATCAGGCCCTCATCCCAATGACATCCAGGGGGAAGAGCCCAGGGCTCTGGCAGGATTGTCCTCAGGAAGGCTCAAGTAGGAGCAAACACATCCTGCTGCTTAGCACCACTGGGCTGGTGGCACAGTCAGGGCTTCGGCTCCTATGACCGCAGGACCCTTCCTCGAGGAGCACAAGGAATAAGGACTGCCGGCCCAGGGACACGGCTCCCTTGACTGAGCGCACAAGAGAGTCTCTGCGAGCAGGCTGGCTAACCCAGTGAGGAAGGCCTGCAACCACATACACCAGCACAGCCTTCTCCGACCCTGCAGGCACGGTGCCGGGGGCAGCGAGGAGGCGTCCAGGGGACAGCAGCACAGAGCAACATCGTCTCACACCCCATGTGTGAAAGCAGAATGAGGGGGCACCCGTCTCCACCCTCCGCTGGACTCCTTGTCCACAGACACGGAAAAACCGATCAAGCATGCAAAGGTCAAGGGCACGCTGGGCTGCAGCCACCATTCGGTTGTAGAATTTAAGAACCCGAGAGAAGTGAGCAAACCAGCAGAACCTCAACGCTGGACTTCAGCGGAGCAGACTGCCGCTTCCTGAAGAGCTTCTAGGCAGGAGCCTACAGGAGACCGGCCTGGAGGGCAAAGGGGCCCAGGGCAACTGTTTGAACTTCAAGGACCACAGCCCCCACCTCCCCAGGCACCAGAAGGGTCCATGCCAAGACACAGAGTCGGTCACAAGTAGCAGAAGGCCAGCACTGACGGACAGGAAACTCCTGAGACACCTCAAACGCCAAAAAGGAAGAACACACGAGGCGCAGACAGAGATGGGATACCCAGGAGGAACAGAGAGACATCGCGCCAGCATACAGGAATGGACTGTGGAAAGCCGCAGCTTAGCTGGAGGCAAACTAGGAAGAGATGAAGGACAACAGGAAGGACTTCTGGAAGGCTCCTGGAAGCAGAAGGAAGCCTAAGGGAAATGCAAGCCACTGCTCAACAGCAAGGGAACTTACTGGCAAAGGACAAAGGAAAAGCTATAGAGAAGATGCTACACAGGGCAGAGGTGTGTGGGCAGGGGGTTGGGTGTGTGTTTTGGGGGGGTGTTTGCCCCACTTCTCACTCCTACTCCTCTCCCTCACTGGAGGAAACAAAGCCAGACTCTTCTTGAGGGGCACACTGGCAGGACAAGGGGCAATGGACAAGGTGCAGATTCTGACTCAAGACAAGGGAAGTTGCTCACCACGAGGCTGCCCAAGCACTGGAACAAGTTTCCAGGGATGATGCTGAATCTCCCTCCTTGGAAATACCCCGAACGTAACTGGACATAGCCTGGAGCAACATGATCCGACTGCACCTGCTCTGAGCAGGAAATCAGACCAGACGGCAGCGGGAGGACCACCCCCAAACCCCGACCTACCCCATTCTACGAAGCCCCAGAGATTTCTCATGTCACTCCAGTATTCTCCCAATTCATCACCAGCAACCGCTCTTGTTAAGAGCTCTACAAAAGCATCCGCGGAGCACTACACTTGCTCCTAGGACATCAGGGGAGTTGCTGGAGACAGCAACCCTTACCTTCCATCACTTCCAGACAACTGAAGCGCAGCAAGCCTAGGGCACACTAAAGCCATTGCGGACAGGTAACAGAAATGAAGGCAGAGGTTAACAGCTAGGTCTTCCCATCTGAGGCCAGATGGGGGTAAGTAAAACAGTTCTAGAAAGCACAGGGCTGGCAGGCACATGAGAAGACACAGGACTGCTCCTCCTGGGGAAAGCTGGCCGTGTGCAGCTCAAGTTCCTCCCCGCACCTTTCTCTCCCCCGGGGAGGAAGAAGGAACCACATTCAGCTAAACTCGCTTTCACCCTCTTGTGGAGGGCACCCAGGAACTCAGTGAACTGGTCAGACTCTTGGGCAGTATCTAATACAGAGACATACCCCTTCGGGCTAAATAGAAAAGTCTTTAGGTATATTTCAGAAATCTACATACAGATACCAGTATTTACAGACTTACAATGTATCAGTCCTTTTACAGAAATACCATTCCTAAATACATTCCCATTTAAATATACCTGTGGGCAGGACCACGCTTCAAGCGCAGACAACCCCATACAGCAAAGGGAAAGCACGTTCACCCACGACAGCTATCGCAGGACGACTCAGGTGCCATATTGCTCTGCGAGGGTCCACAACAACTACAAACCTCGCTCCTGGCCTCCCCACAGGGAACAAGTGTTCCTCACTTGCTTTCCCCAAATGCAAGAGGCTACCACCAGCACCAGATATGACACTGTCTTTACCAAGCAGAAAGGGGAATCCCGACACCCCACCAAGGCAATTCACCTTGGGAAGGCAGAGAGGAAGGAACCGAGGAGATGGCCCTTCAGGCATGCAATAAGCCTTGCACAGAATCGGCTGATCTAAGGACAGAGATGAACTTTTATGAAACGCGTCACGTGGAAGGTATTTTGGCCCTTTCCCACTTTCTAGCAAGAAGTAATGTATCTCAAAGCAAAGGCTATTCCAGAATAATCTGAGGTGCTGCTGCTAAATGTCCCCATTTCCTGTGGCTGGGTGCAAGCAGACCTGTCAGACAGACAGACAGGAGCTGTCAGGTACCGGTACTTGGGGGTTGCACATACAGGAAAAGCTAGGAGAAGGGAGAACGGGCCACACGTGGCTTTCAGTCGGGTCAAAGCATCCCACACTGTCACTGAGCGCGAGTGTGAACACGAGCTACCGCTACACTCGCTTGTGAAGTCTGGACTAGGTGTCAGCTAAACGAGGCATTGCTTTCTACCAAGTTTTGCTTCCGTTCAACTTTTCACCTCCACAATCTCTTGCTTTGCAACTTGAGTTTCTTACCATCAAGCTTGAAAGACATCTAAGAACGGGTCCCCGCTCTGTATCGCAGAGAAGCCGATGAGGTGACCAGTCTGCTCTAGTCTCCTCGCCTTAGTTTCAAGCTCATCAGAAGATGCTGCAAGAGACAAGCAGCATTACTACGCTGCGATACAGAAGAAAAATAAAGCAGAGCGACTCATTCCTGGGCTGCCAAACACCAGAATGCAGCAAATTCTGCAAACAGGTACTTAGCAGGGAAAGCAACGCTCAAGCCAGCGCACTTCAAACTAGACCCTACGAGACTTTAGCAAGCATGAGGGCAGCGGGGCCTCTCGGAAAGCGAGTCCCCCGCTGCTCACGGCGGGAGGAGGGACGGAAGGGCAACAGGCACCATGAGCAAAGACACATTTGTGACACTGCTCTGAAAAGATGACTCCACACCACCTTTTCAGTCAGGCTCCACAAAGCTGGGCAGCGCTAGAGTTAAGCCTGCTCGGGCAGCTCCTGCTTGGCTCAGGGGTGATGTCCATGGCCATTTCCCAAGCCAGGCCCCTTCTCCCCATGGCCATTTCCCAAGCCAGGCTCCTTCTCCCCGTGTCCAGCACAGCACGACTGGAGCTCCCTGAGCCCAAAGCCCTTGGCTGGTTGCTGCCCCCCCCAACCCCCCAGCTGTAGCTCAGCGCATGGGCCAGGCTTCGTTTATTCCACACAAGCAGTTCTGTGGGAAGGAAAGGTTTTGGATGTGCTTGCGTCTTACCCCGCCCCTCGTGTCCATACTAACGCCATAACCGACTCCCTTAGTTTCGCAGTGCCAAAGGGGGGGCGGGGGCCGTAACGGTCCCGGGTGAGGTGGAAACGGGCAGCACCCGCGGTCCCCATCCTCCGACTGCAGCGCTCAGCCCCTGAACCCCCGGGACCCCCGGCTTCAAACACGCAGCGTGACACCCCCCTTCCGCAGCCCGGAGCACAGCCGGCGCCCGCTGCAGCGCCGGTCCTCACGGCAGGGCCGGGCACCGGCTCCGCACCTCCAGGCGGGCTGCCCGCCGCCCGCTCCCCGCAGGAAAGGGCCTCTCTCCCCTCGCCAGCACCCGGGAGGAGATCTCCGCTCCCCCGCCCGTCCTCCCCGCACACACCCCTCACCTCCTCCTCCTCCTCCTCCTCCTCCTCCTCCTCCTCCTCCTCCTCCTCTTCTTCCTCCTCCTCCTCCTCCTCCTCCTCCTCCTCCTCCTCCTCCTCCTCCTCCTCCTCCTCTTCTTCCTCCTCCTCCTCCTCCTCCTCCTCCTCCTCCTCCTCCTCCTCCTCCTCCTCCTCCTCCTCGGACAGCGCCGCTCCGGCCCCGCCGGCAGCTCCACGCGCAGCGCCCCGCGGCGGCGGCCGTTGCCTTCAACGCCCCCCTCGCCTCGCGCCGGCCGCTACCGCCCGACGGTAGAGGGGAGGGGAGGGGAGGGGAGGGGTGGGCGGGG
>NW_026776636.1:0-40898 GCF_030936135.1 Gavia stellata | reverse complement strand
AAACACTTGGGATCTGAACTTGTTTAGACATTCAAAGGTCCAGACGTATCATCGCTTCCTCTCGCTAATTCACGTCAGACCTCAACACCGAAATTGCGAACGTCCAGCGATTGCTCCTACACTAAAGGTGCCAGCCCTGAAAGCTGTGGCTGGTCCTCATCTCCCACTGGTAACCTCTCAAACGAACCACAAACGCTTGGGCTCTCAACTTGTTTAGGCTACGAAAACTTCCAATGTACACTCCCTCTCCTGCTCAGTCTGCCCAGAGCTCAACACCGAAATTGCGAACGTCCAGCGATTGCTCCTACAGTAAAAGTGCCAGCCCTGAAAGCTCTTGCAGCTCCTCATCTCCCACTGGTAACCTCTAAAACGAACCACAAACACTTGGGCTCTGAACTTGTTTAGACACTCAAAGATCCAGGCGTATGATCGCTTCCTCTCACTAATTCACGTCAGAGCTCAACACCGAAATTGCAAACGGCCAGCGATTGCTCCTACACTAAAGGTGCCAGCCCTGAAAGCTCTTGCTGCTCCTCATCTCCCACTGGGAACCTCTCAAACGAACCACAAACGCTTGGGCTCTGAACTTGTTTAGGCTACTAAAACTTCCAACGTACACTGCCTCTCCTGCTCAGTCTGGCCAGAGCTCAACACCGAAATTGCGAACGTCCAGCGATTCCTCCTACACTAAAGGTGCCAGCCCTGAAAGCTCTTGCTGCTCCTCATCTCCCACTGGTAACCTCTCAAACGAACCACAAACACTTGGGCTCTGAACTTGTTTAGACACTCAAAGGTCCAGACGTATCATCACTTCCTCTCGCTAATTCACGTCAGAGCTCAACACTGAAATTGCGAACGTCCAGCGATTGCTCCTACACTAAAGGTGCCAGCCCTGAAAGCTCTTGTTGCTCCTCATCTCCCACTGGTAACCTCTCAAACGAACCACAAACACTTGGGCTCTGAACTTGTTTAGACACTCAAAGGTCCAGACGTATCATCGCTTCCTCTCGCTAATTCACGTCAGAGCTCAACACCGAAATTGCGAACGTCCAGCGATTGTTCCTACACTAAAGGTGCCAGCCCTGAAAGCTCTTGCTGGTCCTCATCTCCCACTGCTAACCTCTAAAACGAACCACAAACACTTGGGCTCTGAACTTGTTTAGACATTCAAAGGTCCAGACGTATCATCGCTTCCTCTCGCTAATTCACGTCAGAGCTCAACACCGAAATTGCGAACGTCCAGCGATTGCTCCTACACTAAAGGTGCCAGCCCTGAAAGCTGTGGCTGGTCCTCATCTCCCACTGGTAACCTCTCAAACGAACCACAAACGCTTGGGCTCTCATCTTGTTTAGGCTACGAAAACTTCCAATGTACACTGCCTCTCCTGCTCAGTCTAGCCAGAGCTCAACACCGAAATTGCAAATGTCCAGCGATTGCTCCTAAAGTAAAAGTGCCAGCCCTGAAAGTTCTTGCTGCTCCTCATCTCCCACTGGTAACCTCTCAAACGAACCACAAACACTTGGGCTCTGAACTTGTTTAGACACTCAAAGGTCCAGACGTATCATCGCTTCCTCTCGCTAATTCACGTCAGAGCTCAACACCGAAATTGCAAACGTCCAGCGATTGCTCCTACACTAAAGGTGCCAGCCCTGAAAGCTCTTGCTGCTCCTCATCTCCCACTGGGAACCTCTCAAACGAACCACAAACACTTGGGATCTGAACTTGTTTAGACATTCAAAGGTCCAGACGTATCATCGCTTCCTCTCGCTAATTCACGTCAGACCTCAACACCGAAATTGCGAACGTCCAGCGATTGCTCCTACACTAAAGGTGCCAGCCCTGAAAGCTGTGGCTGGTCCTCATCTCCCACTGGTAACCTCTCAAACGAACCACAAACGCTTGGGCTCTCAACTTGTTTAGGCTACGAAAACTTCCAATGTACACTCCCTCTCCTGCTCAGTCTGCCCAGAGCTCAACACCGAAATTGCGAACGTCCAGCGATTGCTCCTACAGTAAAAGTGCCAGCCCTGAAAGCTCTTGCAGCTCCTCATCTCCCACTGGTAACCTCTCAAACGAACCACAAACACTTGGGCTCTGAACTTGTTTAGACACTCAAAGATCCAGGCGTATGATCGCTTCCTCTCGCTAATTCACGTCAGAGCTCAACACCGAAATTGCAAACGGCCAGCGATTGCTCCTACACTAAAGGTGCCAGCCCTGAAAGCTCTTGCTGCTCCTCATCTCCCACTGGGAACCTCTCAAACGAACCACAAACGCTTGGGCTCTGAACTTGTTTAGGCTACTAAAACTTCCAACGTACACTGCCTCTCCTGCTCAGTCTGGCCAGAGCTCAACACCGAAATTGCGAACGTCCAGCGATTCCTCCTACACTAAAGGTGCCAGCCCTGAAAGCTCTTGCTGCTCCTCATCTCCCACTGGTAACCTCTCAAAAGAACCACAAACACTTGGGCTCTGACCTTGTTTAGACACTCAAAGGTCCAGACGTATCATCGCTTCCTCTCGCTAATTCACGTCAGAGCTCAACACCGAAATTGCGAACGTCCAGCGATTGCTCCTACACTAAAGGTGCCAGCCCTGAAAGCTCTTGCTGCTCCTCATCTCCCACTGGGAACCTCTCAAACGAATCACAAACACCTGGGCTCTGAACTTGTTTAGACACTCAAAGATCCAGGCGTATGATCGCATCCTCTCGCTAATACACGTCAGAGCTCAACACCGAAATTGCGAACGTCCAGCGATTGTTCCTACACTAAAGGTGCCAGCCCTGAAAGCTCTTGCTGCTCCTCATCTCCCACTGGTAACCTCTAAAACGAACCACAAACACTTGGGCTCTGAACTTGTTTAGGCTACTAAAAGTTCCAACGTACACACCCTCTCCTGCTCAGTCTGGCCAGAGCTCAACACCGAAATTGCGAACGTCCAGCGATTGCTCCTACACTAAAGGTGCCAGCCCTGAAAGCTCTTGCTGCTCCTCATCTCCCACTGGGAACCTCTCAAACGAACCACAAACACTTGGGATCTGAACTTGTTTAGACATTCAAAGGTCCAGACGTATCATCGCTTCCTCTCGCTAATTCACGTCAGAGCTCAACACCGAAATTGCGAACGTCCAGCGATTGCTCCTACACTAAAGGTGCCAGCCCTGAAAGCTGTGGCTGGTCCTCATCTCCCACTGGTAACCTCTCAAACGAACCACAAACGCTTGGGCTCTCAACTTGTTTAGGCTACGAAAACTTCCAATGTACACTGCCTCTCCTGCTCAGTCTAGCCAGAGCTCAACACCGAAATTGCAAATGTCCAGCGATTGCTCCTAAAGTAAAAGTGCCAGCCCTGAAAGTTCTTGCTGCTCCTCATCTCCCACTGGTAACCTCTAAACCGAACCACAAACACTTGGGCTCTGAACTTGTTTAGACACTCAAAGGTCCAGACGTATCATCGCTTCCTCTCGCTAATTCACGTCAGAGCTCAACACCGAAATTGCGAACGTCCAGCGATTGCTCCTACACTAAAGGTGCCAGCCCTGAAAGCTCTTGCTGCTCCTCATCTCCGACTGGGAACCTCTCAAACGAACCACAAACACTTGGGCTCTGAACTTGTTTAGCCTACTAAAACTTCCAACATACACAGCCTCTCCTGCTCAGTCTGGAAAAGAGCTCAACACCGAAATTGCGAACGTCCAGCGATTGCTCCTACACTAAAGGTGCCAGCCCTGAAAGCTCTTGCTGCTCCTCATCTCCCACTGGGAACCTCTAAAACAAACCACAAACACTTGGGCTCTGAACTTGTTTAGACATTCAAAGATCCAGGCGTATGATCGCTTCCTCTCGCTAATTCACGTCAGAGCTCAACACCGAAATTGCGAACGTCCAGCGATTGCTCCTACACTAAAGGTGCCAGCCCTGAAAGCTCTTGCTGCTCCTCATCTCCCACTGGTAACCTCTCAAACGAACCACAAACGCTTGGGCTCTGAACTTGTTTAGGCTACTAAAAGTTCCAACGTACACACCCTCTCCTGCTCAGTCTGGCCAGAGCTCAACACCGAAATTGCGAACGTCCAGCGATTGCTCCTACACTAAAGGTGCCAGCCCTGAAAGCTCTTGCTGCTCCTCATCTCCCACTGGTAACCTCTCAAACGAACCACAAACACTTGGGCTCTGAACTTGTTTAGACATTCAAAGGTCCAGACGTATCATCGCTTCCTCTCGCTAATTCACGTCAGAGCTCAACACCGAAATTGCGAACGTCCAGCGATTGCTCCTACACTAAAGGTGCCAGCCCTGAAAGCTGTGGCTGGTCCTCATCTCCCACTGGTAACCTCTCAAACGAACCACAAACGCTTGGGCTCTCAACTTGTTTAGGCTACGAAAACTTCCAATGTACACTGCCTCTCCTGCTCAGTCTAGCCAGAGCTCAACACCGAAATTGCAAATGTCCAGCGATTGCTCCTAAAGTAAAAGTGCCAGCCCTGAAAGTTCTTGCTGCTCCTCATCTCCCACTGGTAACCTCCAAAACGAACCACAAACACTTGGGCTCTGAACTTGTTTAGACACTCAAAGGTCCAGACGTATCATCGCTTCCTCTCGCTAATTCACGTCAGAGCTCAACACCGAAATTGCGAACGTCCAGCGATTGCTCCTACACTAAAGGTGCCAGCCCTGAAAGCTCTTGCTGGTCCTCATCTCCCACTGGGAACCTCTCAAACGAACCACAAACACCTGGGCTCTGAACTTGTTTAGGCTACTAAAACTTCCAACATACACAGCCTCTCCTGCTCAGTCTGGCCACAGCTCAACACCGAAATTGCGAACGTCCAGCGATTGCTCCTACACTAAAGGTGCCAGCCCTGAAAGCTCTTGCTGCTCCTCATCTCCCACTGGTAACCTCTCAAACGAACCACAAACACTTGGGCTCTGAACTTGTTTAGACACTCAAAGGTCCAGACGTATCATCGCTTCCTCTCGCTAATTCACGTCAGAGCTCAACACCGAAATTGCAAACGTCCAGCGATTGCTCCTACACTAAAGGTGCCAGCCCTGAAAGCTCTTGCTGCTCCTCATCTCCCACTGGGAACCTCTCAAACGAACCACAAACACTTGGGATCTGAACTTGTTTAGACATTCAAAGGTCCAGACGTATCATCGCTTCCTCTCGCTAATTCACGTCAGACCTCAACACCGAAATTGCGAACGTCCAGCGATTGCTCCTACACTAAAGGTGCCAGCCCTGAAAGCTGTGGCTGGTCCTCATCTCCCACTGGTAACCTCTCAAACGAACCACAAACGCTTGGGCTCTCAACTTGTTTAGGCTACGAAAACTTCCAATGTACACTCCCTCTCCTGCTCAGTCTGCCCAGAGCTCAACACCGAAATTGCGAACGTCCAGCGATTGCTCCTACACTAAAGGTGCCAGCCCTGAAAGCTCTTGCTGCTCCTCATCTCCCACTGGTAACCTCTCAAACGAACCACAAACACTTGGGCTCTGAACTTGTTTAGACACTCAAAGATCCAGGCGTATGATCGCTTCCTCTCGCTAATTCACGTCAGAGCTCAACACCGAAATTGCAAACGGCCAGCGATTGCTCCTACACTAAAGGTGCCAGCCCTGAAAGCTCTTGCTGCTCCTCATCTCCCACTGGGAACCTCTCAAACGAACCACAAACGCTTGGGCTCTGAACTTGTTTAGGCTACTAAAACTTCCAACGTACACTGCCTCTCCTGCTCAGTCTGGCCAGAGCTCAACACCGAAATTGCGAACGTCCAGCGATTCCTCCTACACTAAAGGTGCCAGCCCTGAAAGCTCTTGCTGCTCCTCATCTCCCACTGGTAACCTCTCAAAAGAACCACAAACACTTGGGCTCTGACCTTGTTTAGACACTCAAAGGTCCAGACGTATCATCGCTTCCTCTCGCTAATTCACGTCAGAGCTCAACACCGAAATTGCGAACGTCCAGCGATTGCTCCTACACTAAAGGTGCCAGCCCTGAAAGCTCTTGTTGCTCCTCATCTCCCACTGGTAACCTCTCAAACGAATCACAAACACCTGGGCTCTGAACTTGTTTAGACACTCAAAGATCCAGGCGTATGATCGCATCCTCTCGCTAATACACGTCAGAGCTCAACACCGAAATTGCGAACGTCCAGCGATTGTTCCTACACTAAAGGTGCCAGCCCTGAAAGCTCTTGCTGCTCCTCATCTCCCACTGGTAACCTCTCAAACGAACCACAAACACTTGGGCTCTGAACTTGTTTAGGCTACTAAAAGTTCCAACGTACACACCCTCTCCTGCTCAGTCTGGCCAGAGCTCAACACCGAAATTGCGAACGTCCAGCGATTGCTCCTACACTAAAGGTGCCAGCCCTGAAAGCTCTTGCTGCTCCTCATCTCCCACTGGGAACCTCTCAAACGAACCACAAACACTTGGGATCTGAACTTGTTTAGACACTCAAAGGTCCAGACGTATCATCGCTTCCTCTCGCTAATTCACGTCAGAGCTCAACACCGAAATTGCGAACGTCCAGCGATTGCTCCTACACTAAAGGTGCCAGCCCTGAAAGCTGTGGCTGGTCCTCATCTCCCACTGGTAACCTCTCAAACGAACCACAAACGCTTGGGCTCTCAACTTGTTTAGGCTACGAAAACTTCCAACGTACACTGCCTCTCCTGCTCAGTCTAGCCAGAGCTCAACACCGAAATTGCAAATGTCCAGCGATTGCTCCTAAAGTAAAAGTGCCAGCCCTGAAAGTTCTTGCTGCTCCTCATCTCCCACTGGTAACCTCTAAACCGAACCACAAACACTTGGGCTCTGAACTTGTTTAGACACTCAAAGGTCCAGACGTATCATCGCTTCCTCTCGCTAATTCACGTCAGAGCTCAACACCGAAATTGCGAACGTCCAGCGATTGCTCCTACACTAAAGGTGCCAGCCCTGAAAGCTCTTGCTGCTCCTCATCTCCGACTGGGAACCTCTCAAACGAACCACAAACACTTGGGCTCTGAACTTGTTTAGCCTACTAAAACTTCCAACATACACAGCCTCTCCTGCTCAGTCTGGCCAGAGCTCAACACCGAAATTGCGAACGTCCAGCGATTGCTCCTACACTAAAGGTGCCAGCCCTGAAAGCTCTTGCTGCTCCTCATCTCCCACTGGGAACCTCTAAAACAAACCACAAACACTTGGGCTCTGAACTTGTTTAGACATTCAAAGATCCAGGCGTATGATCGCTTCCTCTCGCTAATTCACGTCAGAGCTCAACACCGAAATTGCGAACGTCCAGCGATTGCTCCTACACTAAAGGTGCCAGCCCTGAAAGCTCTTGCTGCTCCTCATCTCCCACTGGTAACCTCTCAAACGAACCACAAACGCTTGGGCTCTGAACTTGTTTAGGCTACTAAAAGTTCCAACGTACACACCCTCTCCTGCTCAGTCTGGCCAGAGCTCAACACCGAAATTGCGAACGTCCAGCGATTGCTCCTACACTAAAGGTGCCAGCCCTGAAAGCTCTTGCTGCTCCTCATCTCCCACTGGTAACCTCTCAAACGAACCACAAACACTTGGGCTCTGAACTTGTTTAGACATTCAAAGGTCCAGACGTATCATCGCTTCCTCTCGCTAATTCACGTCAGAGCTCAACACCGAAATTGCGAACGTCCAGCGATTGCTCCTACACTAAAGTTGCCAGCCCTGAAAGCTGTGGCTGGTCCTCATCTCCCACTGGTAACCTCTCAAACGAACCACAAACGCTTGGGCTCTCAACTTGTTTAGGCTACGAAAACTTCCAATGTACACTGCCTCTCCTGCTCAGTCTAGCCAGAGCTCAACACCGAAATTGCAAATGTCCAGCGATTGCTCCTAAAGTAAAAGTGCCAGCCCTGAAAGTTCTTGCTGCTCCTCATCTCCCACTGGTAACCTCCAAAACGAACCACAAACACTTGGGCTCTGAACTTGTTTAGACACTCAAAGGTCCAGACGTATCATCGCTTCCTCTCGCTAATTCACGTCAGAGCTCAACACCGAAATTGCGAACGTCCAGCGATTGCTCCTACACTAAAGGTGCCAGCCCTGAAAGCTCTTGCTGGTCCTCATCTCCCACTGGGAACCTCTCAAACGAACCACAAACACCTGGGCTCTGAACTTGTTTAGGCTACTAAAACTTCCAACATACACAGCCTCTCCTGCTCAGTCTGGCCACAGCTCAACACCGAAATTGCGAACGTCCAGCGATTGCTCCTACACTAAAGGTGCCAGCCCTGAAAGCTCTTGCTGCTCCTCATCTCCCACTGGTAACCTCTCAAACGAACCACAAACACTTGGGCTCTGAACTTGTTTAGACACTCAAAGGTCCAGACGTATCATCGCTTCCTCTCGCTAATTCACGTCAGAGCTCAACACCGAAATTGCAAACGTCCAGCGATTGCTCCTACACTAAAGGTGCCAGCCCTGAAAGCTCTTGCTGCTCCTCATCTCCCACTGGGAACCTCTCAAACGAACCACAAACACTTGGGATCTGAACTTGTTTAGACATTCAAAGGTCCAGACGTATCATCGCTTCCTCTCGCTAATTCACGTCAGACCTCAACACCGAAATTGCGAACGTCCAGCGATTGCTCCTACACTAAAGGTGCCAGCCCTGAAAGCTGTGGCTGGTCCTCATCTCCCACTGGTAACCTCTCAAACGAACCACAAACGCTTGGGCTCTCAACTTGTTTAGGCTACGAAAACTTCCAATGTACACTCCCTCTCCTGCTCAGTCTGCCCAGAGCTCAACACCGAAATTGCGAACGTCCAGCGATTGCTCCTACAGTAAAAGTGCCAGCCCTGAAAGCTCTTGCAGCTCCTCATCTCCCACTGGTAACCTCTAAAACGAACCACAAACACTTGGGCTCTGAACTTTTTAAGACACTCAAAGATCCAGGCGTATGATCGCTTCCTCTCGCTAATTCACGTCAGAGCTCAACACCGAAATTGCAAACGGCCAGCGATTGCTCCTACACTAAAGGTGCCAGCCCTGAAAGCTCTTGCTGCTCCTCATCTCCCACTGGGAACCTCTCAAACGAACCACAAACGCTTGGGCTCTGAACTTGTTTAGGCTACTAAAACTTCCAACGTACACTGCCTCTCCTGCTCAGTCTGGCCAGAGCTCAACACCGAAATTGCGAACGTCCAGCGATTCCTCCTACACTAAAGGTGCCAGCCCTGAAAGCTCTTGCTGCTCCTCATCTCCCACTGGTAACCTCTCAAAAGAACCACAAACACTTGGGCTCTGAACTTGTTTAGACACTCAAAGGTCCAGACGTATCATCGCTTCCTCTCGCTAATTCACGTCAGAGCTCAACACCGAAATTGCGAACGTCCAGCGATTGTTCCTACACTAAAGGTGCCAGCCCTGAAAGCTCTTGCTGCTCCTCATCTCCCACTGGTAACCTCTAAAACGAACCACAAACACTTGGGCTCTGAACTTGTTTAGGCTACTAAAAGTTCCAACGTACACACCCTCTCCTGCTCAGTCTGCCCAGAGCTCAACACCGAAATTGCGAACGTCCAGCGATTGCTCCTACACTAAAGGTGCCAGCCCTGAAAGCTCTTGCTGCTCCTCATCTCCCACTGGGAACCTCTCAAACGAACCACAAACACTTGGGATCTGAACTTGTTTAGACATTCAAAGGTCCAGACGTATCATCGCTTCCTCTCGCTAATTCACGTCAGAGCTCAACACCGAAATTGCGAACGTCCAGCGATTGCTCCTACACTAAAGGTGCCAGCCCTGAAAGCTGTGGCTGGTCCTCATCTCCCACTGGTAACCTCTCAAACGAACCACAAACGCTTGGGCTCTCAACTTGTTTAGGCTACGAAAACTTCCAATGTACACTGCCTCTCCTGCTCAGTCTAGCCAGAGCTCAACACCGAAATTGCAAATGTCCAGCGATTGCTCCTAAAGTAAAAGTGCCAGCCCTGAAAGTTCTTGCTGCTCCTCATCTCCCACTGGTAACCTCTAAACCGAACCACAAACACTTGGGCTCTGAACTTGTTTAGACACTCAAAGGTCCAGACGTATCATCGCTTCCTCTCGCTAATTCACGTCAGAGCTCAACACCGAAATTGCGAACGTCCAGCGATTGCTCCTACACTAAAGGTGCCAGCCCTGAAAGCTCTTGCTGCTCCTCATCTCCGACTGGGAACCTCTCAAACGAACCACAAACACTTGGGCTCTGAACTTGTTTAGCCTACTAAAACTTCCAACATACACAGCCTCTCCTGCTCAGTCTGGCCAGAGCTCAACACCGAAATTGCGAACGTCCAGCGATTGCTCCTACACTAAAGGTGCCAGCCCTGAAAGCTCTTGCTGCTCCTCATCTCCCACTGGTAACCTCTCAAAAGAACCACAAACACTTGGGCTCTGAACTTGTTTAGACACTCAAAGGTCCAGACGTATCATCGCTTCCTCTCGCTAATTCACGTCAGAGCTCAACACCGAAATTGCGAACGTCCAGCGATTGTTCCTACACTAAAGGTGCCAGCCCTGAAAGCTCTTGCTGCTCCTCATCTCCCACTGGTAACCTCTAAAACGAACCACAAACACTTGGGCTCTGAACTTGTTTAGGCTACTAAAAGTTCCAACGTACACACCCTCTCCTGCTCAGTCTGGCCAGAGCTCAACACCGAAATTGCGAACGTCCAGCGATTGCTCCTACACTAAAGGTGCCAGCCCTGAAAGCTCTTGCTGCTCCTCATCTCCCACTGGGAACCTCTCAAACGAACCACAAACACTTGGGATCTGAACTTGTTTAGACATTCAAAGGTCCAGACGTATCATCGCTTCCTCTCGCTAATTCACGTCAGAGCTCAACACCGAAATTGCGAACGTCCAGCGATTGCTCCTACACTAAAGGTGCCAGCCCTGAAAGCTGTGGCTGGTCCTCATCTCCCACTGGTAACCTCTCAAACGAACCACAAACACTTGGGCTCTGAACTTGTTTAGGCTACGAAAACTTCCAATGTACACTGCCTCTCCTGCTCAGTCTAGCCAGAGCTCAACACCGAAATTGCAAATGTCCAGCGATTGCTCCTAAAGTAAAAGTGCCAGCCCTGAAAGTTCTTGCTGCTCCTCATCTCCCACTGGTAACCTCTAAAACGAACCACAAACACTTGGGCTCTGAACTTGTTTAGACACTCAAAGGTCCAGACGTATCATCGCTTCCTCTCGCTAATTCACGTCAGAGCTCAACACCGAAATTGCGAACGTCCAGCGATTGCTCCTACACTAAAGGTGCCAGCCCTGAAAGCTCTTGCTGGTCCTCATCTCCCACTGGGAACCTCTCAAACGAACCACAAACACCTGGGCTCTGAACTTGTTTAGGCTACTAAAACTTCCAACATACACAGCCTCTCCTGCTCAGTCTGGCCACAGCTCAACACCGAAATTGCGAACGTCCAGCGATTGCTCCTACACTAAAGG
Organism: Gavia stellata; assembly: GCF_030936135.1. NCBI lineage: Eukaryota > Metazoa > Chordata > Aves > Gaviiformes > Gaviidae > Gavia > Gavia stellata. Next base: position 29,423 of record NW_026776636.1, on the reverse strand, counting down.
TGCCAGCCCTGAAAGCTCTTGCTGCTCCTCATCTCCCACTGGTAACCTCTCAAACGAACCACAAACACTTGGGCTCTGAACTTGTTTAGACACTCAAAGATCCAGGCGTATGATCGCTTCCTCTCGCTAATTCGCGTCAGAGCTCAACACCGAAATTGCGAACGTCCAGCTATTGCTCCAACACTAAAGGTGCCAGCCCTGAAAGCTCTTGCTGCTCCTCATCTCCCACTGGGAACCTCTCAAACGAACCACAAACGCTTGGGCTCTGAACTTGTTTAGGCTACTAAAACTTCCAACGTACACTGCCTCTCCTGCTCAGTCTGGCCAGAGCTCAACACCGAAATTGCGAACGTCCAGCGATTCCTCCTACACTAAAGGTGCCAGCCCTGAAAGCTCTTGCTGCTCCTCATCTCCCACTGGTAACCTCTCAAAAGAACCACAAACACTTGGGCTCTGACCTTGTTTAGACACTCAAAGGTCCAGACGTATCATCGCTTCCTCTCGCTAATTCACGTCAGAGCTCAACACCGAAATTGCGAACGTCCAGCGATTGCTCCTACACTAAAGGTGCCAGCCCTGAAAGCTCTTGTTGCTCCTCATCTCCCACTGGTAACCTCTCAAAAGAACCACAAACACTTGGGCTCTGACCTTGTTTAGACACTCAAAGGTCCAGGCGTATCATCGCTTCCTCTCGCTAATTCACGTCAGAGCTCAACACCGAAATTGCGAACGTCCAGCGATTGTTCCTACACTAAAGGTGCCAGCCCTGAAAGCTCTTGCTGCTCCTCATCTCCCACTGGTAACCTCTCAAACGAACCACAAACACTTGGGCTCTGAACTTGTTTAGGCTACTAAAAGTTCCAACGTACACACCCTCTCCTGCTCAGTCTGGCCAGAGCTCAACACCGAAATTGCGAACGTCCAGCGATTGCTCCTACACTAAAGGTGCCAGCCCTGAAAGCTCTTGCTGCTCCTCATCTCCCACTGGGAACCTCTCAAACGAACCACAAACACTTGGGATCTGAACTTGTTTAGACATTCAAAGGTCCAGACGTATCATCGCTTCCTCTCGCTAATTCACGTCAGAGCTCAACACCGAAATTGCGAACGTCCAGCGATTGCTCCTACACTAAAGGTGCCAGCCCTGAAAGCTGTGGCTGGTCCTCATCTCCCACTGGTAACCTCTCAAACGAACCACAAACGCTTGGGCTCTCAACTTGTTTAGGCTACGAAAACTTCCAATGTACACTGCCTCTCCTGCTCAGTCTAGCCAGAGCTCAACACCGAAATTGCAAATGTCCAGCGATTGCTCCTAAAGTAAAAGTGCCAGCCCTGAAAGTTCTTGCTGCTCCTCATCTCCCACTGGTAACCTCTAAACCGAACCACAAACACTTGGGCTCTGAACTTGTTTAGACACTCAAAGGTCCAGACGTATCATCGCTTCCTCTCGCTAATTCACGTCAGAGCTCAACACCGAAATTGCGAACGTCCAGCGATTGCTCCTACACTAAAGGTGCCAGCCCTGAAAGCTCTTGCTGCTCCTCATCTCCGACTGGGAACCTCTCAAACGAACCACAAACACTTGGGCTCTGAACTTGTTTAGCCTACTAAAACTTCCAACATACACAGCCTCTCCTGCTCAGTCTGGCCAGAGCTCAACACCGAAATTGCGAACGTCCAGCGATTGCTCCTACACTAAAGGTGCCAGCCCTGAAAGCTCTTGCTGCTCCTCATCTCCCACTGGGAACCTCTAAAACAAACCACAAACACTTGGGCTCTGAACTTGTTTAGACATTCAAAGATCCAGGCGTATGATCGCTTCCTCTCGCTAATTCACGTCAGAGCTCAACACCGAAATTGCGAACGTCCAGCGATTGCTCCTACACTAAAGGTGCCAGCCCTGAAAGCTCTTGCTGCTCCTCATCTCCCACTGGTAACCTCTCAAACGAACCACAAACGCTTGGGCTCTGAACTTGTTTAGGCTACTAAAAGTTCCAACGTACACACCCTCTCCTGCTCAGTCTGGCCAGAGCTCAACACCGAAATTGCGAACGTCCAGCGATTGCTCCTACACTAAAGGTGCCAGCCCTGAAAGCTCTTGCTGCTCCTCATCTCCCACTGGTAACCTCTCAAACGAACCACAAACACTTGGGCTCTGAACTTGTTTAGACATTCAAAGGTCCAGACGTATCATCGCTTCCTCTCGCTAATTCACGTCAGAGCTCAACACCGAAATTGCGAACGTCCAGCGATTGCTCCTACACTAAAGGTGCCAGCCCTGAAAGCTGTGGCTGGTCCTCATCTCCCACTGGTAACCTCTCAAACGAACCACAAACGCTTGGGCTCTCAACTTGTTTAGGCTACGAAAACTTCCAATGTACACTGCCTCTCCTGCTCAGTCTAGCCAGAGCTCAACACCGAAATTGCAAATGTCCAGCGATTGCTCCTAAAGTAAAAGTGCCAGCCCTGAAAGTTCTTGCTGCTCCTCATCTCCCACTGGTAACCTCTAAAACGAACCACAAACACTTGGGCTCTGAACTTGTTTAGACACTCAAAGGTCCAGACGTATCATCGCTTCCTCTCGCTAATTCACGTCAGAGCTCAACACCGAAATTGCGAACGTCCAGCGATTGCTCCTACACTAAAGGTGCCAGCCCTGAAAGCTCTTGCTGGTCCTCATCTCCCACTGGGAACCTCTCAAACGAACCACAAACACCTGGGCTCTGAACTTGTTTAGGCTACTAAAACTTCCAACATACACAGCCTCTCCTGCTCAGTCTGGCCACAGCTCAACACCGAAATTGCGAACGTCCAGCGATTGCTCCTACACTAAAGGTGCCAGCCCTGAAAGCTCTTGCTGCTCCTCATCGCCCACTGGGAACCTCTCAAACGAACCACAAACACTTGGGCTCTGAACTTGTTTAGACACTCAAAGATCCAGGCGTATGATCGCTTCCTCTCGCTAATTCGCGTCAGAGCTCAACACCGAAATTGCGAACGTCCAGCTATTGCTCCAACACTAAAGGTGCCAGCCCTGAAAGCTCTTGCTGCTCCTCATCTCCCACTGGGAACCTCTCAAACGAACCACAAACGCTTGGGCTCTGAACTTGTTTAGGCTACTAAAACTTCCAACGTACACTGCCTCTCCTGCTCAGTCTGGCCAGAGCTCAACACCGAAATTGCGAACGTCCAGCGATTCCTCCTACACTAAAGGTGCCAGCCCTGAAAGCTCTTGCTGCTCCTCATCTCCCACTGGTAACCTCTCAAAAGAACCACAAACACTTGGGCTCTGACCTTGTTTAGACACTCAAAGGTCCAGACGTATCATCGCTTCCTCTCGCTAATTCACGTCAGAGCTCAACACCGAAATTGCGAACGTCCAGCGATTGCTCCTACACTAAAGGTGCCAGCCCTGAAAGCTCTTGTTGCTCCTCATCTCCCACTGGTAACCTCTCAAACGAATCACAAACACCTGGGCTCTGAACTTGTTTAGACACTCAAAGATCCAGGCGTATGATCGCATCCTCTCGCTAATACACGTCAGAGCTCAACACCGAAATTGCGAACGTCCAGCGATTGTTCCTACACTAAAGGTGCCAGCCCTGAAAGCTCTTGCTGCTCCTCATCTCCCACTGGTAACCTCTAAAACGAACCACAAACACTTGGGCTCTGAACTTGTTTAGGCTACTAAAAGTTCCAACGTACACACCCTCTCCTGCTCAGTCTGGCCAGAGCTCAACACCGAAATTGCGAACGTCCAGCGATTGCTCCTACACTAAAGGTGCCAGCCCTGAAAGCTCTTGCTGCTCCTCATCTCCCACTGGTAACCTCTCAAACGAACCACAAACACTTGGGCTCTGAACTTGTTTAGACATTCAAAGGTCCAGACGTATCATCGCTTCCTCTCGCTAATTCACGTCAGAGCTCAACACCGAAATTGCGAACGTCCAGCGATTGCTCCTACACTAAAGGTGCCAGCCCTGAAAGCTGTGGCTGGTCCTCATCTCCCACTGGTAACCTCTCAAACGAACCACAAACGCTTGGGCTCTCAACTTGTTTAGGCTACGAAAACTTCCAATGTACACTGCCTCTCCTGCTCAGTCTAGCCAGAGCTCAACACCGAAATTGCAAATGTCCAGCGATTGCTCCTAAAGTAAAAGTGCCAGCCCTGAAAGTTCTTGCTGCTCCTCATCTCCCACTGGTAACCTCTAAACCGAACCACAAACACTTGGGCTCTGAACTTGTTTAGACACTCAAAGGTCCAGACGTATCATCGCTTCCTCTCGCTAATTCACGTCAGAGCTCAACACCGAAATTGCGAACGTCCAGCGATTGCTCCTACACTAAAGGTGCCAGCCCTGAAAGCTCTTGCTGCTCCTCATCTCCGACTGGGAACCTCTCAAACGAACCACAAACACTTGGGCTCTGAACTTGTTTAGCCTACTAAAACTTCCAACATACACAGCCTCTCCTGCTCAGTCTGGCCAGAGCTCAACACCGAAATTGCGAACGTCCAGCGATTGCTCCTACACTAAAGGTGCCAGCCCTGAAAGCTCTTGCTGCTCCTCATCTCCCACTGGGAACCTCTAAAACAAACCACAAACACTTGGGCTCTGAACTTGTTTAGACATTCAAAGATCCAGGCGTATGATCGCTTCCTCTCGCTAATTCACGTCAGAGCTCAACACCGAAATTGCGAACGTCCAGCGATTGCTCCTACACTAAAGGTGCCAGCCCTGAAAGCTCTTGCTGGTCCTCATCTCCCACTGGTAACCTCTCAAACGAACCACAAACGCTTGGGCTCTGAACTTGTTTAGGCTACTAAAAGTTCCAACGTACACACCCTCTCCTGCTCAGTCTGGCCAGAGCTCAACACCGAAATTGCGAACGTCCAGCGATTGCTCCTACACTAAAGGTGCCAGCCCTGAAAGCTCTTGCTGCTCCTCATCTCCCACTGGTAACCTCTCAAACGAACCACAAACACTTGGGCTCTGAACTTGTTTAGACATTCAAAGGTCCAGACGTATCATCGCTTCCTCTCGCTAATTCACGTCAGAGCTCAACACCGAAATTGCGAACGTCCAGCGATTGCTCCTACACTAAAGGTGCCAGCCCTGAAAGCTGTGGCTGGTCCTCATCTCCCACTGGTAACCTCTCAAACGAACCACAAACGCTTGGGCTCTCAACTTGTTTAGGCTACGAAAACTTCCAATGTACACTGCCTCTCCTGCTCAGTCTAGCCAGAGCTCAACACCGAAATTGCAAATGTCCAGCGATTGCTCCTAAAGTAAAAGTGCCAGCCCTGAAAGTTCTTGCTGCTCCTCATCTCCCACTGGTAACCTCCAAAACGAACCACAAACACTTGGGCTCTGAACTTGTTTAGACACTCAAAGGTCCAGACGTATCATCGCTTCCTCTCGCTAATTCACGTCAGAGCTCAACACCGAAATTGCGAACGTCCAGCGATTGCTCCTACACTAAAGGTGCCAGCCCTGAAAGCTCTTGCTGGTCCTCATCTCCCACTGGGAACCTCTCAAACGAACCACAAACACCTGGGCTCTGAACTTGTTTAGGCTACTAAAACTTCCAACATACACAGCCTCTCCTGCTCAGTCTGGCCACAGCTCAACACCGAAATTGCGAACGTCCAGCGATTGCTCCTACACTAAAGGTGCCAGCCCTGAAAGCTCTTGCTGCTCCTCATCTCCCACTGGTAACCTCTCAAACGAACCACAAACACTTGGGCTCTGAACTTGTTTAGACACTCAAAGGTCCAGACGTATCATCGCTTCCTCTCGCTAATTCACGTCAGAGCTCAACACCGAAATTGCAAACGTCCAGCGATTGCTCCTACACTAAAGGTGCCAGCCCTGAAAGCTCTTGCTGGTCCTCATCTCCCACTGGGAACCTCTCAAACGAACCACAAACACTTGGGATCTGAACTTGTTTAGACATTCAAAGGTCCAGACGTATCATCGCTTCCTCTCGCTAATTCACGTCAGACCTCAACACCGAAATTGCGAACGTCCAGCGATTGCTCCTACACTAAAGGTGCCAGCCCTGAAAGCTGTGGCTGGTCCTCATCTCCCACTGGTAACCTCTCAAACGAACCACAAACGCTTGGGCTCTCAACTTGTTTAGGCTACGAAAACTTCCAATGTACACTCCCTCTCCTGCTCAGTCTGCCCAGAGCTCAACACCGAAATTGCGAACGTCCAGCGATTGCTCCTACAGTAAAAGTGCCAGCCCTGAAAGCTCTTGCAGCTCCTCATCTCCCACTGGTAACCTCTAAAACGAACCACAAACACTTGGGCTCTGAACTTTTTAAGACACTCAAAGATCCAGGCGTATGATCGCTTCCTCTCGCTAATTCACGTCAGAGCTCAACACCGAAATTGCAAACGGCCAGCGATTGCTCCTACACTAAAGGTGCCAGCCCTGAAAGCTCTTGCTGCTCCTCATCTCCCACTGGGAACCTCTCAAACGAACCACAAACGCTTGGGCTCTGAACTTGTTTAGGCTACTAAAACTTCCAACGTACACTGCCTCTCCTGCTCAGTCTGGCCAGAGCTCAACACCGAAATTGCGAACGTCCAGCGATTCCTCCTACACTAAAGGTGCCAGCCCTGAAAGCTCTTGCTGCTCCTCATCTCCCACTGGTAACCTCTCAAAAGAACCACAAACACTTGGGCTCTGACCTTGTTTAGACACTCAAAGGTCCAGACGTATCATCGCTTCCTCTCGCTAATTCACGTCAGAGCTCAACACCGAAATTGCGAACGTCCAGCGATTGTTCCTACACTAAAGGTGCCAGCCCTGAAAGCTCTTGCTGCTCCTCATCTCCCACTGGTAACCTCTAAAACGAACCACAAACACTTGGGCTCTGAACTTGTTTAGGCTACTAAAAGTTCCAACGTACACACCCTCTCCTGCTCAGTCTGGCCAGAGCTCAACACCGAAATTGCGAACGTCCAGCGATTGCTCCTACACTAAAGGTGCCAGCCCTGAAAGCTCTTGCTGCTCCTCATCTCCCACTGGGAACCTCTCAAACGAACCACAAACACTTGGGATCTGAACTTGTTTAGACATTCAAAGGTCCAGACGTATCATCGCTTCCTCTCGCTAATTCACGTCAGAGCTCAACACCGAAATTGCGAACGTCCAGCGATTGCTCCTACACTAAAGGTGCCAGCCCTGAAAGCTGTGGCTGGTCCTCATCTCCCACTGGTAACCTCTCAAACGAACCACAAACGCTTGGGCTCTCAACTTGTTTAGGCTACGAAAACTTCCAATGTACACTGCCTCTCCTGCTCAGTCTAGCCAGAGCTCAACACCGAAATTGCAAATGTCCAGCGATTGCTCCTAAAGTAAAAGTGCCAGCCCTGAAAGTTCTTGCTGCTCCTCATCTCCCACTGGTAACCTCTAAACCGAACCACAAACACTTGGGCTCTGAACTTGTTTAGACACTCAAAGGTCCAGACGTATCATCGCTTCCTCTCGCTAATTCACGTCAGAGCTCAACACCGAAATTGCGAACGTCCAGCGATTGCTCCTACACTAAAGGTGCCAGCCCTGAAAGCTCTTGCTGCTCCTCATCTCCGACTGGGAACCTCTCAAACGAACCACAAACACTTGGGCTCTGAACTTGTTTAGCCTACTAAAACTTCCAACATACACAGCCTCTCCTGCTCAGTCTGGCCAGAGCTCAACACCGAAATTGCGAACGTCCAGCGATTGCTCCTACACTAAAGGTGCCAGCCCTGAAAGCTCTTGCTGCTCCTCATCTCCCACTGGGAACCTCTAAAACAAACCACAAACACTTGGGCTCTGAACTTGTTTAGACATTCAAAGATCCAGGCGTATGATCGCTTCCTCTCGCTAATTCACGTCAGAGCTCAACACCGAAATTGCGAACGTCCAGCGATTGCTCCTACACTAAAGGTGCCAGCCCTGAAAGCTCTTGCTGCTCCTCATCTCCCACTGGTAACCTCTCAAACGAACCACAAACGCTTGGGCTCTGAACTTGTTTAGGCTACTAAAAGTTCCAACGTACACACCCTCTCCTGCTCAGTCTGGCCAGAGCTCAACACCGAAATTGCGAACGTCCAGCGATTGCTCCTACACTAAAGGTGCCAGCCCTGAAAGCTCTTGCTGCTCCTCATCTCCCACTGGTAACCTCTCAAACGAACCACAAACACTTGGGCTCTGAACTTGTTTAGACATTCAAAGGTCCAGACGTATCATCGCTTCCTCTCGCTAATTCACGTCAGAGCTCAACACCGAAATTGCGAACGTCCAGCGATTGCTCCTACACTAAAGGTGCCAGCCCTGAAAGCTGTGGCTGGTCCTCATCTCCCACTGGTAACCTCTCAAACGAACCACAAACGCTTGGGCTCTCAACTTGTTTAGGCTACGAAAACTTCCAATGTACACTGCCTCTCCTGCTCAGTCTAGCCAGAGCTCAACACCGAAATTGCAAATGTCCAGCGATTGCTCCTAAAGTAAAAGTGCCAGCCCTGAAAGTTCTTGCTGCTCCTCATCTCCCACTGGTAACCTCTCAAACGAACCACAAACACTTGGGCTCTGAACTTGTTTAGACACTCAAAGATCCAGGCGTATGATCGCTTCCTCTCGCTAATTCACGTCAGAGCTAAACACCGAAATTGCGAACGTCCAGCGATTCTTCCTACACTAAAGGTGCCAGCCCTGAAAGCTCTTGCTGGTCCTCATCTCCCACTGGTAACCTCTCAAATGAACCACAAACGCTTGGGCTCTCAACTTGTTTAGCCTACTAAAACTTCCAACGTACACTCCCTCTCCTGCTCAATCTGGCCAGAGCTCAACACGAAAATTGCGAACGTCCAGGGATTGCTCCTACACTAAAGGTGCCAGCCCTGAAACCTGTGGCTGGTCCTCATCTCCCACTGGTAACCTCTCAAACGAACCACAAACGCTTGGGCTCTGAACTTGTTTAGGCTACTAAAAGTTCCAACGTACACACCCTCTCCTGCTCAGTCTGGCCACAGCTCAACACCGAAATTGCGAACGTCCAGCGATTGCTCCTACACTAAAGGTGCCAGCCCTGAAAGCTCTTGCTGGTCCTCATCTCCCACTGGGAACCTCTCAAACGAACCACAAACACTTGGGCTCTGAACTTGTTTAGACATTCAAAGGTCCAGACGTATCATCGCTTCCTCTCGCTAATTCACGTCAGACCTCAACACCGAAATTGCAAACGTCCAGTGATTGCTCCTACACTAAAGGTGCCAGCCCTGAAAGCTCTTGCTGGTCCTCATCTCCCACTGGTAACCTCTCAAATGAACCACAAACGCTTGGGCTCTGAACTTGTTTAGGCTACTAAAACTTCCAATGTACACTGCCTCTCCTGCTCAGTCTGGCCACAGCTCAACACCGAAATTGCGAACGTCCAGGGATTGCTCCTAAAGTAAAAGTGCCAGCCCTGGAAGTTCTTGCTGCTCCTCATCTCCCACTGGGAACCTCTAAAACGAACCACAAACACCTGGGCTCTGAACTTGTTTAGACACTCAAAGGTCCAGACGTATCATCGCTTCCTCTCGCTAATTCACGTCAGAGCTAAACACCGAAATTGCGAACGTCCAGCGATTGCTCCTACACTAAAGGTGCCAGCCCTGAAAGCTCTTGCTGCTCCTCATCTCCCACTGGTAACCTCTCAAACGAACCACGAACACTTGGGATCTGAAATTGTTTAGACACTCAAAGATCCAGGCGTATGATCGCTTCCTCTCGCTAATTCACGTCAGAGCTAAACACCGAAATTGCGAACGTCCAGCGATTGTTCCTACACTAAAGGTGCCAGCCCTGAAAGCTCTTGCTGCTCCTCATCTCCCACTGGTAACCTCTCAAACGAACCACAAACACTTGGGCTCTGAACTTGTTTAGGCTACTAAAAGTTCCAACGTACACACCCTCTCCTGCTCAGTCTGGCCAGAGCTCAACACCGAAATTGCGAACGTCCAGCGATTGCTCCTACACTAAAGGTGCCAGCCCTGAAAGCTCTTGCTGCTCCTCATCTCCCACTGGGAACCTCTCAAACGAACCACAAACACTTGGGATCTGAACTTGTTTAGACATTCAAAGGTCCAGACGTATCATCGCTTCCTCTCGCTAATTCACGTCAGAGCTCAACACCGAAATTGCGAACGTCCAGCGATTGCTCCTACACTAAAGGTGCCAGCCCTGAAAGCTGTGGCTGGTCCTCATCTCCCACTGGTAACCTCTCAAACGAACCACAAACGCTTGGGCTCTCAACTTGTTTAGGCTACGAAAACTTCCAATGTACACTGCCTCTCCTGCTCAGTCTAGCCAGAGCTCAACACCGAAATTGCAAATGTCCAGCGATTGCTCCTAAAGTAAAAGTGCCAGCCCTGAAAGTTCTTGCTGCTCCTCATCTCCCACTGGTAACCTCTAAACCGAACCACAAACACTTGGGCTCTGAACTTGTTTAGACACTCAAAGGTCCAGACGTATCATCGCTTCCTCTCGCTAATTCACGTCAGAGCTCAACACCGAAATTGCGAACGTCCAGCGATTGCTCCTACACTAAAGGTGCCAGCCCTGAAAGCTCTTGCTGCTCCTCATCTCCGACTGGGAACCTCTCAAACGAACCACAAACACTTGGGCTCTGAACTTGTTTAGCCTACTAAAACTTCCAACATACACAGCCTCTCCTGCTCAGTCTGGCCAGAGCTCAACACCGAAATTGCGAACGTCCAGCGATTGCTCCTACACTAAAGGTGCCAGCCCTGAAAGCTCTTGCTGCTCCTCATCTCCCACTGGGAACCTCTAAAACAAACCACAAACACTTGGGCTCTGAACTTGTTTAGACATTCAAAGATCCAGGCGTATGATCGCTTCCTCTCGCTAATTCACGTCAGAGCTCAACACCGAAATTGCGAACGTCCAGCGATTGCTCCTACACTAAAGGTGCCAGCCCTGAAAGCTCTTGCTGCTCCTCATCTCCCACTGGTAACCTCTCAAACGAACCACAAACGCTTGGGCTCTGAACTTGTTTAGGCTACTAAAAGTTCCAACGTACACACCCTCTCCTGCTCAGTCTGGCCAGAGCTCAACACCGAAATTGCGAACGTCCAGCGATTGCTCCTACACTAAAGGTGCCAGCCCTGAAAGCTCTTGCTGCTCCTCATCTCCCACTGGTAACCTCTCAAACGAACCACAAACACTTGGGCTCTGAACTTCTTTAGACATTCAAAGGTCCAGACGTATCATCGCTTCCTCTCGCTAATTCACGTCAGAGCTCAACACCGAAATTGCGAACGTCCAGCGATTGCTCCTACACTAAAGGTGCCAGCCCTGAAAGCTGTGGCTGGTCCTCATCTCCCACTGGTAACCTCTCAAACGAACCACAAACGCTTGGGCTCTGAACTTGTTTAGGCTACGAAAACTTCCAATGTACACTGCCTCTCCTGCTCAGTCTAGCCAGAGCTCAACACCGAAATTGCAAATGTCCAGCGATTGCTCCTAAAGTAAAAGTGCCAGCCCTGAAAGTTCTTGCTGCTCCTCATCTCCCACTGGTAACCTCTAAAACGAACCACAAACACTTGGGCTCTGAACTTGTTTAGACACTCAAAGGTCCAGACGTATCATCGCTTCCTCTCGCTAATTCACGTCAGAGCTCAACACCGAAATTGCGAACGTCCAGCGATTGCTCCTACACTAAAGGTGCCAGCCCTGAAAGCTCTTGCTGGTCCTCATCTCCCACTGGGAACCTCTCAAACGAACCACAAACACCTGGGCTCTGAACTTGTTTAGGCTACTAAAACTTCCAACATACACAGCCTCTCCTGCTCAGTCTGGCCACAGCTCAACACCGAAATTGCGAACGTCCAGCGATTGCTCCTACACTAAAGGTGCCAGCCCTGAAAGCTCTTGCTGCTCCTCATCTCCCACTGGTAACCTCTCAAACGAACCACAAACACTTGGGCTCTGAACTTGTTTAGACACTCAAAGATCCAGGCGTATGATCGCTTCCTCTCGCTAATTCGCGTCAGAGCTCAACACCGAAATTGCGAACGTCCAGCTATTGCTCCAACACTAAAGGTGCCAGCCCTGAAAGCTCTTGCTGCTCCTCATCTCCCACTGGGAACCTCTCAAACGAACCACAAACGCTTGGGCTCTGAACTTGTTTAGGCTACTAAAACTTCCAACGTACACTGCCTCTCCTGCTCAGTCTGGCCAGAGCTCAACACCGAAATTGCGAACGTCCAGCGATTCCTCCTACACTAAAGGTGCCAGCCCTGAAAGCTCTTGCTGCTCCTCATCTCCCACTGGTAACCTCTCAAAAGAACCACAAACACTTGGGCTCTGACCTTGTTTAGACACTCAAAGGTCCAGACGTATCATCGCTTCCTCTCGCTAATTCACGTCAGAGCTCAACACCGAAATTGCGAACGTCCAGCGATTGCTCCTACACTAAAGGTGCCAGCCCTGAAAGCTCTTGCTGCTCCTCATCTCCCACTGGGAACCTCTCAAACGAACCACAAACACCTGGGCTCTGAACTTGTTTAGACACTCAAAGATCCAGGCGTATGATCGCATCCTCTCGCTAATACACGTCAGAGCTCAACACCGAAATTGCGAACGTCCAGCGATTGTTCCTACACTAAAGGTGCCAGCCCTGAAAGCTCTTGCTGCTCCTCATCTCCCACTGGTAACCTCTAAAACGAACCACAAACACTTGGGCTCTGAACTTGTTTAGGCTACTAAAAGTTCCAACGTACACACCCTCTCCTGCTCAGTCTGGCCAGAGCTCAACACCGAAATTGCGAACGTCCAGCGATTGCTCCTACACTAAAGGTGCCAGCCCTGAAAGCTCTTGCTGCTCCTCATCTCCCACTGGGAACCTCTCAAACGAACCACAAACACTTGGGATCTGAACTTGTTTAGACATTCAAAGGTCCAGACGTATCATCGCTTCCTCTCGCTAATTCACGTCAGAGCTCAACACCGAAATTGCGAACGTCCAGCGATTGCTCCTACACTAAAGGTGCCAGCCCTGAAAGCTGTGGCTGGTCCTCATCTCCCACTGGTAACCTCTCAAACGAACCACAAACGCTTGGGCTCTCAACTTGTTTAGGCTACGAAAACTTCCAATGTACACTGCCTCTCCTGCTCAGTCTAGCCAGAGCTCAACACCGAAATTGCAAATGTCCAGCGATTGCTCCTAAAGTAAAAGTGCCAGCCCTGAAAGTTCTTGCTGCTCCTCATCTCCCACTGGTAACCTCTAAACCGAACCACAAACACTTGGGCTCTGAACTTGTTTAGACACTCAAAGGTCCAGACGTATCATCGCTTCCTCTCGCTAATTCACGTCAGAGCTCAACACCGAAATTGCGAACGTCCAGCGATTGCTCCTACACTAAAGGTGCCAGCCCTGAAAGCTCTTGCTGCTCCTCATCTCCGACTGGGAACCTCTCAAACGAACCACAAACACTTGGGCTCTGAACTTGTTTAGCCTACTAAAACTTCCAACATACACAGCCTCTCCTGCTCAGTCTGGCCAGAGCTCAACACCGAAATTGCGAACGTCCAGCGATTGCTCCTACACTAAAGGTGCCAGCCCTGAAAGCTCTTGCTGCTCCTCATCTCCCACTGGGAACCTCTAAAACAAACCACAAACACTTGGGCTCTGAACTTGTTTAGACATTCAAAGATCCAGGCGTATGATCGCTTCCTCTCGCTAATTCACGTCAGAGCTCAACACCGAAATTGCGAACGTCCAGCGATTGCTCCTACACTAAAGGTGCCAGCCCTGAAAGCTCTTGCTGCTCCTCATCTCCCACTGGTAACCTCTCAAACGAACCACAAACGCTTGGGCTCTGAACTTGTTTAGGCTACTAAAAGTTCCAACGTACACACCCTCTCCTGCTCAGTCTGGCCAGAGCTCAACACCGAAATTGCGAACGTCCAGCGATTGCTCCTACACTAAAGGTGCCAGCCCTGAAAGCTCTTGCTGCTCCTCATCTCCCACTGGTAACCTCTCAAACGAACCACAAACACTTGGGCTCTGAACTTGTTTAGACATTCAAAGGTCCAGACGTATCATCGCTTCCTCTCGCTAATTCACGTCAGAGCTCAACACCGAAATTGCGAACGTCCAGCGATTGCTCCTACACTAAAGGTGCCAGCCCTGAAAGCTGTGGCTGGTCCTCATCTCCCACTGGTAACCTCTCAAACGAACCACAAACGCTTGGGCTCTCAACTTGTTTAGGCTACGAAAACTTCCAATGTACACTGCCTCTCCTGCTCAGTCTAGCCAGAGCTCAACACCGAAATTGCAAATGTCCAGCGATTGCTCCTAAAGTAAAAGTGCCAGCCCTGAAAGTTCTTGCTGCTCCTCATCTCCCACTGGTAACCTCCAAAACGAACCACAAACACTTGGGCTCTGAACTTGTTTAGACACTCAAAGGTCCAGACGTATCATCGCTTCCTCTCGCTAATTCACGTCAGAGCTCAACACCGAAATTGCGAACGTCCAGCGATTGCTCCTACACTAAAGGTGCCAGCCCTGAAAGCTCTTGCTGGTCCTCATCTCCCACTGGGAACCTCTCAAACGAACCACAAACACCTGGGCTCTGAACTTGTTTAGGCTACTAAAACTTCCAACATACACAGCCTCTCCTGCTCAGTCTGGCCACAGCTCAACACCGAAATTGCGAACGTCCAGCGATTGCTCCTACACTAAAGGTGCCAGCCCTGAAAGCTCTTGCTGCTCCTCATCTCCCACTGGTAACCTCTCAAACGAACCACAAAACACTTGGGCTCTGAACTTGTTTAGACACTCAAAGGTCCAGACGTATCATCGCTTCCTCTCGCTAATTCATGTCAGAGCTCAACACCGAAATTGCAAACGTCCAGCGATTGCTCCTACACTAAAGGTGCCAGCCCTGAAAGCTCTTGCTGGTCCTCATCTCCCACTGGGAACCTCTCAAACGAACCACAAACACTTGGGATCTGAACTTGTTTAGACATTCAAAGGTCCAGACGTATCATCGCTTCCTCTCGCTAATTCACGTCAGACCTCAACACCGAAATTGCGAACGTCCAGCGATTGCTCCTACACTAAAGGTGCCAGCCCTGAAAGCTGTGGCTGGTCCTCATCTCCCACTGGTAACCTCTCAAACGAACCACAAACGCTTGGGCTCTCAACTTGTTTAGGCTACGAAAACTTCCAATGTACACTCCCTCTCCTGCTCAGTCTGCCCAGAGCTCAACACCGAAATTGCGAACGTCCAGCGATTGCTCCTACAGTAAAAGTGCCAGCCCTGAAAGCTCTTGCAGCTCCTCATCTCCCACTGGTAACCTCTAAAACGAACCACAAACACTTGGGCTCTGAACTTTTTAAGACACTCAAAGATCCAGGCGTATGATCGCTTCCTCTCGCTAATTCACGTCAGAGCTCAACACCGAAATTGCAAACGGCCAGCGATTGCTCCTACACTAAAGGTGCCAGCCCTGAAAGCTCTTGCTGCTCCTCATCTCCGACTGGGAACCTCTCAAACGAACCACAAACACTTGGGCTCTGAACTTGTTTAGCCTACTAAAACTTCCAACATACACAGCCTCTCCTGCTCAGTCTGGCCAGAGCTCAACACCGAAATTGCGAACGTCCAGCGATTGCTCCTACACTAAAGGTGCCAGCCCTGAAAGCTCTTGCTGCTCCTCATCTCCCACTGGGAACCTCTAAAACAAACCACAAACACTTGGGCTCTGAACTTGTTTAGACATTCAAAGATCCAGGCGTATGATCGCTTCCTCTCGCTAATTCACGTCAGAGCTCAACACCGAAATTGCGAACGTCCAGCGATTGCTCCTACACTAAAGGTGCCAGCCCTGAAAGCTCTTGCTGCTCCTCATCTCCCACTGGTAACCTCTCAAACGAACCACAAACGCTTGGGCTCTGAACTTGTTTAGGCTACTAAAAGTTCCAACGTACACACCCTCTCCTGCTCAGTCTGGCCAGAGCTCAACACCGAAATTGCGAACGTCCAGCGATTGCTCCTACACTAAAGGTGCCAGCCCTGAAAGCTCTTGCTGCTCCTCATCTCCCACTGGGAACCTCTCAAACGAACCACAAACACTTGGGCTCTGAACTTGTTTAGACATTCAAAGGTCCAGACGTATCATCGCTTCCTCTCGCTAATTCACGTCAGAGCTCAACACCGAAATTGCGAACGTCCAGCGATTGCTCCTACACTAAAGGTGCCAGCCCTGAAAGCTGTGGCTGGTCCTCATCTCCCACTGGTAACCTCTCAAACGAACCACAAACGCTTGGGCTCTCAACTTGTTTAGGCTACGAAAACTTCCAATGTACACTGCCTCTCCTGCTCAGTCTAGCCAGAGCTCAACACCGAAATTGCAAATGTCCAGCGATTGCTCCTAAAGTAAAAGTGCCAGCCCTGAAAGTTCTTGCTGCTCCTCATCTCCCACTGGTAACCTCTCAAACGAACCACAAACACTTGGGCTCTGAACTTGTTTAGACACTCAAAGATCCAGGCGTATGATCGCTTCCTCTCGCTAATTCACGTCAGAGCTAAACACCGAAATTGCGAACGTCCAGCGATTCTTCCTACACTAAAGGTGCCAGCCCTGAAAGCTCTTGCTGGTCCTCATCTCCCACTGGTAACCTCTCAAATGAACCACAAACGCTTGGGCTCTCAACTTGTTTAGCCTACTAAAACTTCCAACGTACACTCCCTCTCCTGCTCAATCTGGCCAGAGCTCAACACGAAAATTGCGAACGTCCAGGGATTGCTCCTACACTAAAGGTGCCAGCCCTGAAACCTGTGGCTGGTCCTCATCTCCCACTGGTAACCTCTCAAACGAACCACAAACGCTTGGGCTCTGAACTTGTTTAGGCTACTAAAAGTTCCAACGTACACACCCTCTCCTGCTCAGTCTGGCCACAGCTCAACACCGAAATTGCGAACGTCCAGCGATTGCTCCTACACTAAAGGTGCCAGCCCTGAAAGCTCTTGCTGGTCCTCATCTCCCACTGGGAACCTCTCAAACGAACCACAAACACTTGGGCTCTGAACTTGTTTAGACATTCAAAGGTCCAGACGTATCATCGCTTCCTCTCGCTAATTCACGTCAGACCTCAACACCGAAATTGCAAACGTCCAGTGATTGCTCCTACACTAAAGGTGCCAGCCCTGAAAGCTCTTGCTGGTCCTCATCTCCCACTGGTAACCTCTCAAATGAACCACAAACGCTTGGGCTCTGAACTTGTTTAGGCTACTAAAACTTCCAATGTACACTGCCTCTCCTGCTCAGTCTGGCCACAGCTCAACACCGAAATTGCGAACGTCCAGGGATTGCTCCTAAAGTAAAAGTGCCAGCCCTGGAAGTTCTTGCTGCTCCTCATCTCCCACTGGGAACCTCTAAAACGAACCACAAACACCTGGGCTCTGAACTTGTTTAGACACTCAAAGGTCCAGACGTATCATCGCTTCCTCTCGCTAATTCACGTCAGAGCTCAACACCGAAATTGCGAACGTCCAGCGATTGCTCCTACACTAAAGGTGCCAGCCCTGAAAGCTCTTGCTGCTCCTCATCGCCCACTGGGAACCTCTAAAACGAACCACAAACACTTGGGTTCAGACCTTGTTTAGACACTCAAAGGTCTAGACGTATGATCGCTTCCTCTCGCTAATTCACGTCAGAGATCAACAGCGAAATTGCGAACGTCCAGCGATTGCTCCTACACTTAAGGTGCCAGCCCTGAAAGCTGTTGCTGCTCCTCATCTCCCACTGGTAACCTCTCAAACGAACCACAAACACTTGGGCTCTGAACTTGTTTAGACACTCAAAGGTCCAGACGTATCATCGCTTCCTCTCGCTAATTCACGTCAGAGCTCAACACCGAAATTGCGAACGTCCAGTGATTGCTCCTACACTAAAGGTGCCAGCCCTGAAAGCTCTTGCTGGTCCTCATCTCCCACTGGTAACCTCTCAAATGAACCACAAACGCTTGGGCTCTGAACTTGTTTAGGCTACTAAAACTTCCAACGTACAATGCCTCTCCTGCTCAGTCTGGCCAGAGCTCAACACCGAAATTGCGAACGTCCAGCGATTGCTCCTACACTAAAGGTGCCAGCCCTGAAAGCTCTTGCTGGTCCTCATCTCCCACTGGTAACCTCTCAAACGAACCACAAACACTTGGGCTCTGAACTTGTTTAGACACTCAAAGGTCCAGACGTATCATCGCTTCCTCTCGCTAATTCACGTCAGAGCTCAACACCGAAATTGCGAACGTCCAGCGATTGCTCCTACACTAAAGGTGCCAGCCCTGAAAGCTCTTGTTGCTCCTCATCTCCCACTGGTAACCTCTCAAACGAATCACAAACACCTGGGCTCTGAACTTGTTTAGACACTCAAAGATCCAGGCGTATGATCGCATCCTCTCGCTAATTCACGTCAGAGCTCAACACCGAAATTGCGAACGTCCAGCGATTGTTCCTACACTAAAGGTGCCAGCCCTGAAAGCTCTTGCTGCTCCTCATCTCCCACTGGTAACCTCTAAAACGAACCACAAACACTTGGGCTCTGAACTTGTTTAGGCTACTAAAAGTTCCAACGTACACACCCTCTCCTGCTCAGTCTGGCCAGAGCTCAACACCGAAATTGCGAACGTCCAGCGATTGCTCCTACACTAAAGGTGCCAGCCCTGAAAGCTCTTGCTGCTCCTCATCTCCCACTGGGAACCTCTCAAACGAACCACAAACACTTGGGATCTGAACTTGTTTAGACATTCAAAGGTCCAGACGTATCATCGCTTCCTCTCGCTAATTCACGTCAGAGCTCAACACCGAAATTGCGAACGTCCAGCGATTGCTCCTACACTAAAGGTGCCAGCCCTGAAAGCTGTGGCTGGTCCTCATCTCCCACTGGTAACCTCTCAAACGAACCACAAACGCTTGGGCTCTCAACTTGTTTAGGCTACGAAAACTTCCAATGTACACTGCCTCTCCTGCTCAGTCTAGCCAGAGCTCAACACCGAAATTGCAAATGTCCAGCGATTGCTCCTAAAGTAAAAGTGCCAGCCCTGAAAGTTCTTGCTGCTCCTCATCTCCCACTGGTAACCTCTAAACCGAACCACAAACACTTGGGCTCTGAACTTGTTTAGACACTCAAAGGTCCAGACGTATCATCGCTTCCTCTCGCTAATTCACGTCAGAGCTCAACACCGAAATTGCGAACGTCCAGCGATTGCTCCTACACTAAAGGTGCCAGCCCTGAAAGCTCTTGCTGCTCCTCATCTCCCACTGGTAACCTCTCAAACGAACCACAAACACTTGGGCTCTGAACTTGTTTAGACACTCAAAGGTCCAGACGTATCATCGCTTCCTCTCGCTAATTCACGTCAGAGCTCAACACCGAAATTGCGAACGTCCAGCGATTGCTCCTACACTAAAGGTGCCAGCCCTGAAAGCTCTTGTTGCTCCTCATCTCCCACTGGTAACCTCTCAAACGAATCACAAACACCTGGGCTCTGAACTTGTTTAGACACTCAAAGATCCAGGCGTATGATCGCATCCTCTCGCTAATTCACGTCAGAGCTCAACACCGAAATTGCGAACGTCCAGCGATTGTTCCTACACTAAAGGTGCCAGCCCTGAAAGCTCTTGCTGCTCCTCATCTCCCACTGGTAACCTCTAAAACGAACCACAAACACTTGGGCTCTGAACTTGTTTAGGCTACTAAAAGTTCCAACGTACACACCCTCTCCTGCTCAGTCTGGCCAGAGCTCAACACCGAAATTGCGAACGTCCAGCGATTGCTCCTACACTAAAGGTGCCAGCCCTGAAAGCTCTTGCTGCTCCTCATCTCCCACTGGGAACCTCTCAAACGAACCACAAACACTTGGGATCTGAACTTGTTTAGACATTCAAAGGTCCAGACGTATCATCGCTTCCTCTCGCTAATTCACGTCAGAGCTCAACACCGAAATTGCGAACGTCCAGCGATTGCTCCTACACTAAAGGTGCCAGCCCTGAAAGCTGTGGCTGGTCCTCATCTCCCACTGGTAACCTCTCAAACGAACCACAAACGCTTGGGCTCTCAACTTGTTTAGGCTACGAAAACTTCCAATGTACACTGCCTCTCCTGCTCAGTCTAGCCAGAGCTCAACACCGAAATTGCAAATGTCCAGCGATTGCTCCTAAAGTAAAAGTGCCAGCCCTGAAAGTTCTTGCTGCTCCTCATCTCCCACTGGTAACCTCTAAACCGAACCACAAACACTTGGGCTCTGAACTTGTTTAGACACTCAAAGGTCCAGACGTATCATCGCTTCCTCTCGCTAATTCACGTCAGAGCTCAACACCGAAATTGCGAACGTCCAGCGATTGCTCCTACACTAAAGGTGCCAGCCCTGAAAGCTCTTGCTGCTCCTCATCTCCCACTGGGAACCTCTCAAACGAACCACAAACACTTGGGCTCTGAACTTGTTTAGCCTACTAAAACTTCCAACATACACAGCCTCTCCTGCTCAGTCTGGCCAGAGCTCAACACCGAAATTGCGAACGTCCAGCGATTGCTCCTACACTAAAGGTGCCAGCCCTGAAAGCTCTTGCTGCTCCTCATCTCCCACTGGGAACCTCTAAAACAAACCACAAACACTTGGGCTCTGAACTTGTTTAGACATTCAAAGATCCAGGCGTATGATCGCTTCCTCTCGCTAATTCACGTCAGAGCTCAACACCGAAATTGCGAACGTCCAGCGATTGCTCCTACACTAAAGGTGCCAGCCCTGAAAGCTCTTGCTGCTCCTCATCTCCCACTGGTAACCTCTCAAACGAACCACAAACACTTGGGCTCTGAACTTGTTTAGACATTCAAAGGTCCAGACGTATCATCGCTTCCTCTCGCTAATTCACGTCAGAGCTCAACACCGAAATTGCGAACGTCCAGCGATTGCTCCTACACTAAAGGTGCCAGCCCTGAAAGCTGTGGCTGGTCCTCATCTCCCACTGGTAACCTCTCAAACGAACCACAAACGCTTGGGCTCTCAACTTGTTTAGGCTACGAAAACTTCCAATGTACACTGCCTCTCCTGCTCAGTCTAGCCAGAGCTCAACACCGAAATTGCAAATGTCCAGCGATTGCTCCTAAAGTAAAAGTGCCAGCCCTGAAAGTTCTTGCTGCTCCTCATCTCCCACTGGGAACCTCTAAAACGAACCACAAACACTTGGGCTCTGAACTTGTTTAGACACTCAAAGGTCCAGACGTATCATCGCTTCCTCTCGCTAATTCACGTCAGAGCTCAACACCGAAATTGCGAACGTCCAGCGATTGCTCCTACACTAAAGGTGCCAGCCCTGAAAGCTCTTGCTGGTCCTCATCTCCCACTGGGAACCTCTCAAACGAACCACAAACACCTGGGCTCTGAACTTGTTTAGGCTACTAAAACTTCCAACATACACAGCCTCTCCTGCTCAGTCTGGCCACAGCTCAACACCGAAATTGCGAACGTCCAGCGATTGCTCCTACACTAAAGGTGCCAGCCCTGAAAGCTCTTGCTGCTCCTCATCTCCCACTGGTAACCTCTCAAACGAACCACAAACACTTGGGCTCTGAACTTGTTTAGACACTCAAAGATCCAGGCGTATGATCGCTTCCTCTCGCTAATTCGCGTCAGAGCTCAACACCGAAATTGCGAACGTCCAGCGATTGCTCCTACACTAAAGGTGCCAGCCCTGAAAGCTCTTGCTGGTCCTCATCTCCCACTGGTAACCTCTCAAACGAACCACAAACACTTGGGCTCTGAACTTGTTTAGCCTACGAAAACTTCCAACATACACAGCCTCTCCTGCTCAGTCTGACCAGAGCTCAACACCGAAATTGAGAACGTCCAGTGATTGCTCCTACACTAAAGGTGCCAGCCCTGAAAGCTCTTGCTGGTCCTCATCTCCCACTGGTAACCTCTAAAACGAACCACAAACACTTGGGATCTGAACTTGTTTAGACACTCAAAGGTCCAGCCGTATCATCGCTTCCTCTCGCTAATTCACGTCAGAGCTAAACACCGAAATTGCGAACGTCCAGCGATTCTTCCTACACTAAAGGTGCCAGCCCTGAAAGCTCTTGCTGGTCCTCATCTCCCACTGGTAACCTCTCAAATGAACCACAAACACTTGGGCTCTGAACTTGTTTAGCCTACTAAAACTTCCAACGTACACTCCCTCTCCTGCTCAATCTGGCCAGAGCTCAACACGAAAATTGCGAACGTCCAGGGATTGCTCCTACACTAAAGGTGCCAGCCCTGAAACCTGTGGCTGGTCCTCATCTCCCACTGGTAACCTCTCAAACGAACCACAAACGCTTGGGCTCTGAACTTGTTTAGGCTACTAAAAGTTCCAACGTACACACCCTCTCCTGCTCAGTCTGGCCACAGCTCAACACCGAAATTGCGAACGTCCAGCGATTGCTCCTACACTAAAGGTGCCAGCCCTGAAAGCTCTTGCTGGTCCTCATCTCCCACTGGGAAACCTCTCAAACGAACCACAAACACTTGGGCTCTGACTTGTTTAGACATTCAAAGGTCCAGACGTATCATCGCTTCCTCTCGCTAATTCACGTCAGACCTCAACACCGAAATTGCAAACGTCCAGTGATTGCTCCTACACTAAAGGTGCCAGCCCTGAAAGCTCTTGCTGGTCCTCATCTCCCACTGGTAACCTCTCAAATGAACCACAAACGCTTGGGCTCTGAACTTGTTTAGGCTACTAAAACTTCCAACGTACACTGCCTCTCCTGCTCAGTCTGGCCACAGCTCAACACCGAAATTGCGAACGTCCAGGATTGCTCCTAAAGTAAAAGTGCCAGCCTGGAAGTTCTTGCTGCTCCTCATCTCCCACTGGGAACCTCTAAAACGAACCACAAACACCTGGGCTCTGAACTTGTTTAGACACTCAAAGGTCCAGACGTATCATCGCTTCTCTCGCTAATTCACGTCAGAGCTAAACACCGAAATTGCGAACGTCCAGCGATTGCTCCTACACTAAAGGTGCCAGCCCTGAAAGCTCTTGCTGCTCCTCATCTCCCACTGTAACCTCTCAAACGAACCACAAACACTTGGGATCTGAACTTGTTTAGACACTCAAAGATCCAGGCGTATGATCGCTTCCTCTCGCTAATTCACGTCAGAGCTAAACACCGAAATTGCGAACGTCCAGCGATTGTTCCTACACTAAAGGTGCCAGCCCTGAAAGCTCTTGCTGCTCCTCATCTCCCACTGGTAACCTCTCAAACGAACCACAAACACTTGGGCTCTGAACTTGTTTAGGCTACTAAAACTTCAACGTACACACCCTCTCCTGCTCAGTCTGGCCAGAGCTCAACACCGAAATTGCGAACGTCCAGTGATTGCTCCTACACTAAAGTGCCAGCCCTGAAAGCTCTTGCTGCTCCTCATCTCCCACTGGTAACCTCTCAAACGAACCACAAACACTTGGGCTCTGAACTTGTTTAGACATTCAAAGGTCCAGACGTATCATCGCTTCCTCTCGCTAATTCACGTCAGAGATCAACAGCGAAATTGCGAACGTCCAGCGATTGCTCCTACACTTAAGGTGCCAGCCCTGAAAGCTGTTGCTGCTCCTCATCTCCCACTGGTAACCTCTCAAACGAACCACAAACACTTGGGCTCTGAACTTGTTTAGACACTCAAAGGTCCAGACGTATCATCGCTTCTCTCGCTAATTCACGTCAGAGCTCAACACCGAAATTGCGAACGTCCAGTGATTGCTCCTACACTAAAGGTGCCAGCCCTGAAAGCTCTTGCTGGTCCTCATCTCCCACTGGTAACCTCTCAAATGAACCACAAACACTTGGGCTCTGAACTTGTTTAGCCTACTAAAACTTCCAACGTACAATGCCTCTCCTGCTCAGTCTGGCCAGAGCTCAACACCGAAATTGCGAACGTCCAGCGATTGCTCCTACACTAAGGTGCCAGCCCTGAAAGCTCTTGCTGCTCCTCATCTCCCACTGGTAACCTCTCAAACGAACCACAAACACTTGGGCTCTGAACTTGTTTAGACACTCAAAGGTCCAGACGTATCATCGCTTCCTCTCGCTAATTCACGTCAGAGCTCAACACCGAAATTGCGAACGTCCAGCGATTGCTCCTACACTAAAGGTGCCAGCCCTGAAAGCTCTTGCTGGTCCTCATCTCCCACTGGTAACCTCTAAAACGAACCACAAACACTTGGGCTCTGAACTTGTTTAGACACTCAAAGGTCCAGAAGTATGATCGCTTCCTCTCGCTAATCGCGTCAGAGCTCAACACCGAAATTGCGAACGTCCAGCGATTGCTCCAACACTAAAGGTGCCAGCCCTGAAAGCTCTTGCTGGTCCTCATCTCCCACTGGTAACCTCTCAAACGAACCACAAACACTTGGGCTCTGAACTTGTTAGACACTCAAAGGTCCAGACGTATTATCGCTTCCTCGCGCTAATTCACGTCAGAGCTAAACACCGAAATGCGAACGTCCAGCGATTGTTCCTACACTAAAGGTGCCAGCCCTGAAAGCTGTTGCTGGTCCTCATCTCCCACTGCTAACCTCTAAAACGAACCACAAACACTTGGGCTCTGACCTTGTTTAGGCTACTAAAACTTCCAACATACACAGCCTCTCCTGCTCAGTCTAGCCGGAGCTCAATACCGAAATTGCGAACGTCCAGCGATTGCTCCTACACTAAGGTGCCAGCCCTGAAAGCTCTTGCTGGTCCTCATCTCCCACTGGGAACCTCTAAAACGAACCACAAACGCTTGGCTCTGAACTTGTTTAGACACTCAAAGATCCAGGCGTATGATCGCTTCCTCTCGCTAATTCACGTCAGAGCTCAACACCGAAATTGCAAACGGCCAGCGATTGCTCCTACACTAAAGGTGCCAGCCCTGAAATCTCTTGCTGCTCCTCATCTCCCACTGGTAACCTCTCAAACGAACCACAAACGCTTGGGCTCTGAACTTGTTTAGGCTACTAAAACTTCCAACATACACACCTCTCCTGCTCAGTCTGGCCAGAGCTCTACACCGAAATTGCGAACGTCAGCGATTGCTCCTACACTAAAGGTGCCAGCCCTGAAAGCTCTTGCTGCTCCTCATCGCCCACTGGGAACCTCTAAAACGAACCACAAACACTTGGGTTCAGACCTTGTTTAGACACTCAAAGGTCTAGACGTATGATCGCTTCTCTCGCTAATTCACGTCAGAGCTCAACAGCGAAATTGCGAACGTCCAGCGATTGCTCCTACACTAAAGGTGCCAGCCCTGAAAGCTCTTGCTGCTCCTCATCGCCCACTGGGAACCTCTAAAACGAACCACAAACACCTGGGCTCTGAACTTGTTTAGACACTCAAAGGTCCAGACATATCATTGCTTCCTCTCGCTAATTCACGTCAGAGCTCAACACCGAAATTGCGAACGTCCAGCGATTGCTCCTACACTAAAGGTGCCAGCCCTGAAAGCTGTTGCTGCTCCTCATCTCCCACTGGTAACCTCTCAAACGAACCACAAACACTTGGGCTCTGAACTTGTTTAGACATTCAAAGGTCAGACGTATCATCGCTTCCTCTCGCTAATTCACGTCAGAGCTCAACACCGAAATTGCGAACGTCCAGCGATTGCTCCTACACTAAAGGTGCCAGCCCTGAAACCTGTGGCTGGTCCTCATCTCCCACTGGTAACCTCTCAAACGAAGCACAAACGCTTGGGCTCTGAACTTGTTTAGCCTACTAAAACTTCCAACATACACACCCTCTCCTGCTCAGTCTGGCCAGAGCTCTACACCGAAATTGCGAACGTCCAGCGATTGCTCCTACACTAAAGGTGCAGCCCTGAAAGCTCTTGCTGCTCCTCATCGCCCACTGGGAACCTCTAAAACGAACCACAAACACTTGGGTTCAGACCTTGTTTAGACACTCAAAGGTCTAGACGTATGATCGCTTCCTCTCGCTAATTCACGTCAGAGATCAACAGCGAAATTGCGAACGTCCAGCGATTGCTCCTACACTTAAGATGCCAGCCCTGAAAGCTGTTGCTGCTCCTCATCTCCCACTGGTAACCTCTCAAACGAACCACAAACACTTGGGCTCTGAATTTGTTTAGACACTCAAAGGTCCAGACGTATCATCGCTTCCTCTCGCTAATTCACGTCAGACCTCAACACCGAAATTGCGAACGTCCAGCGATTGCTCCTACACTAAAGGTGCCAGCCTGAAAGCTCTTGCTGGTCCTCATCTCCCACTGGGAACCTCTCAAATGAACCACAAACGCTTGGGCTCTGAACTTGTTTAGGCTACTAAAAGTTCCAACGTACACACCCTCTCCTGCTCAGTCTGGCCAGAGCTCAACACCGAAATTGCGAACGTCCAGCGATTGCTCCTACACTAAAGGTGCCAGCCCTGAAAGCTCTTGCTGCTCCTCATCTCCCACTGGTAACCTCTCAAACGAACCACAAACACTTGCGCACTGAACTTGTTTAGACACTCAAAGGTCCAGACGTATCATCGCTTCCTCTCGCTAATTCACGTCAGAGCTCAACACCGAAATTGCGAACGTCCAGCGATTGCTCCTACACTAAAGGTGCCAGCCTGAAAGCTCTTGCTGCTCCTCATCTCCCACTGGTAACCTCTCAAACGAAGCACAAACACTTGGGCTCTGAACTTTTTAAGACACTCAAAGATCCAGGCGTATGATCGCTTCCTCTCGCTAATTCACGTCAGAGCTCAACACCGAAATTGCGAACGTCCAGCGATTGTTCCTACACTAAAGGTGCCAGCCCTGAAAGCTCTTGCTGCTCCTCATCTCCCACTGGTAACCTCTCAAACGAACACAAACACTTGGGCTCTGAACTTGTTTAGACATTCAAAGGTCCAGACGTATCATCGCTTCCTCTCGCTAATTCACGTCAGACCTCAACACCGAAATTGCAAACGGCCAGCGATTGCTCCTACACTAAAGGTGCCAGCCCTGAAAGCTCTTGCTGCTCCTCATCTCCCACTGGGAACCTCTAAAACGAACCACAAACACTTGGCTCTGAACTTGTTTAGGCTACTAAAACTTCCAACGTACACTCCCTCTCCTGCTCAGTCTGCCCAGAGCTCAACACCGAAATTGCGAACGTCCAGCGATTGCTCCTACACTAAAGGTGCCAGCCCTGAAAGCTCTTGCTGCTCCTCATCTCCCACTGGGAACCTCTAAAACGAACCTCAAACACTTGGGCTCTGAACTTGTTTAGACACTCAAAGGTCCAGAAGTATGATCGCTTCCTCTCGCTAATTCGCGTCAGAGCTCAACACCGAAAATGCGAACGTCAGCGACTGCTCCTACACTAAAGGTGCCAGCCCTGAAAGCTCTTGCTGCTTCTCATCTCCCACTGGTAACCTCTCAAACGAACCACAAACACTTGGGCTCTGAACTTGTTTAGGCTACTAAAACTTCCAACATACACAGCCTCTCCTGCTCAGTCTGGCCAGAGCTCAACACCGAAATTGCGAACGTCCAGCGATTGCTCCTACACTAAAGGTGCCAGCCCTGAAAGCTGTTGCTGGTCCTCACCTCCCACTGGGAACCTCTCAAACGAACCACAAACACTTGGGATCTGAACTTGTTTAGACACTCAAAGGTCCAGGCGTATGATCGCTTCCTCTCGCTAATTCACGTCAGACCTCAACACCGAAATTGCGAACGTCGAGTGATTGCTCCTACACTAAAGGTGCCAGCCCTGAAAGCTGTGGCTGGTCCTCATCTCCCACTGGTAACCTCTCAAACGAACCACAAACGCTTGGGCTCTCAACTTGTTTAGGCTACGAAAACTTCCAATGTACACTCCCTCTCCTGCTCAGTCTGGCCAGAGCTCAACACCGAAATTGCAAATGTCCAGCGATTGCTCCTAAAGTAAAAGTGCCAGCCCTGAAAGTTCTTGCTGCTCCTCATCTCCCACTGGGAACCTCTCAAACGAACCACAAACACTTGGGATCTGAACTTGTTTAGACACTCAAAGGTCCAGGCCTATGATCGCTTCCTCTCGCTAATTCACGTCAGACCTCAACACGAAATTGTGAACGTCGAGTGATTGCTCCTACACTAAAGGTGCCAGCCCTAAAAAGCTGTGGCTGGTCCTCATCTCCCACTGGGAACCTCTCAAACGAACCACAACACTTGGGCTCTGAACTTGTTTAGCCTACTAAAACTTCCAACATACACAGCCTCTCCTGCTCAGTCTGGCCACAGCTCAACACCGAAATTGCGAACGTCCAGCGATTGCTCCTACACTAAAGGTGCCAGCCCTGAAAGCTCTTGCTGCTCCTCATCTCCCACTGGGAACCTCTAAAACAAACCACAAACACTTGGGCTCTGAACTTGTTTAGACATTCAAAGATCCAGGCGTATGATCGCTTCCTCTCGCTAATTCACGTCAGAGCTCAACACCGAAATTGCGAACGTCCAGCGATTGCTCTACACTAAAGGTGCCAGCCCTGAAAGCTCTTGCTGCTCCTCATCTCCCACTGGTAACCTCTCAAACGAACCACAAACACTTGGGCTCTGAACTTCTTTAGACATTCAAAGGTCCAGACGTATCATCGCTTCCTCTCGCTAATTCACGTCAGACCTCAACACCGAAATTGCGAACGTCCAGCGATTGCTCCTACACTAAAGGTGCCAGCCCTGAAAGCTGTGGCTGGTCCTCATCTCCCACTGCTAACCTCTAAAACGAACCACAAACGCTTGGGCTCTGAACTTGTTTAGGCTACTAAAACTTCCAACGTACACTCCCTCTCCTGCTCAGTCTGCCCAGAGCTCAACACCGAAATTGCGAACGTCCAGCGATTGCTCCCTACAGTAAAAGTGCCAGCCCTGAAAGCTCTTGCTGGTCCTCATCTCCCACTGGTAACCTCTCAAACGAACCACAAACACTTGGGCTCTGAACTGTTTAGACACTCAAAGATCCAGGCGTATGATCGCTTCCTCTCGCTAATTCACGTCAGAGCTCAACACCGAAATTGCGAACGTCCAGCGATTGCTCCTACACTAAAGGTGCCAGCCCTGAAAGCTCTTGCTGGTCCTCATCTCCCACTGGGAACTCTCAAACGAACCACAAACGCTTGGGCTCTGAACTTGTTTAGGCTACTAAAACTTTCCAACATACACACCCTCTCCTGCTCAGTCTGGCCAGAGCTCTACACCGAAATTGCGAACGTCCAGCGATTGCTCCTACACTAAAGGTGCCAGCCCTGAAAGCTCTTGCTGCTCCTCATCGCCCACTGGGAACCTCTAAAACGAACCACAAACACTTGGGTTCAGACCTTCTTTAGACACTCAAAGATCTAGACGTATGATCGCTTCCTCTCGCTAATTA